>NC_046660.1:36204551-36214168 GCF_010883055.1 Belonocnema kinseyi | reverse complement strand
GATGCCCACCCAACCGTTCATGTCTCCTAGTAGAATTACTCTTTCCCCATGTTCGCAAATGTTTATTGTGTCATTTAAAGTGTCCCAGAAGGCGTCTTTTACGTCTCTAGGATCACTATCAAGCGGCGCGTTGCATGCTATGATAAATAGTCTTCTGATTCCTACTTTCATTCTAGCCCACAGCAGTCTGGGAGACACGAAACCATGGTCTCCGAGATGCTGCTTTGCTCTTTCATTCAAAATCAGACCTACTCCTTGTTTACCATGTGATTCACAGTCTACTCCTGACCATATTTCAAATCCGCCTTTCAACACGCCGTTTTTTATATCTTTGGTTTCGCATCCCTTTTTCTTTGTTTCAGACACACATAAAATGTCTAGTTTCTTCACGTCCATAGTTTCCCGCAATTCTTTTACCTTTAGATCATTTACTCCCCTAGCATTCCAAACACTCAGTCTCTATTCGTCGCCTGAAACATGACCTTTAGATTTTCCGTGTGCATGCCTTTTGTCATTAAAAGTTCCAGTCCTTTCCGATCAAATCGTCATATGGTGGAGATTGTAGTTCTATCGTCAGTCCCACCAAAAACTTCAATTAATAAGGGAGGGTTGAGAGAGGGGGGAGGTAGAACTGGAGCCGAGAGAGTCGTTCAAAATCTCAGCGTTATTTTTAGTTTGTTGGTTTAAAATTTCTTTTTTTTTTATCGTAAAATTATACTGAATTGCTATGAATTACTTATCTTTGAGTGCGTTTCTGGATTTCCTAGTAACTGCATGTCGAAGCACAATTTTAAGAAAGTGTATTTATACAAGATTTAAAATTTTCTGTTTGGCTTTTTCCCCAACCGAGTATATGTACGACTGGCCTCTTCAAGAGATACCACGAAACTGCTACAGAAAACACAAGAGAATTTAAGGGTCGATTGACAACTACGTCATTTCCTACAGTCGTTAAAATATATACATACATATATATATATATATATATATATACATACATACATACATACATTGAAGAAATATAATGTATGGTTTGGGAAATAACTTTTATTACCTTTAAAAAGTGTTACTTTTTAGATTTACTTAGTTCAAATATTCGTCAAAATTTAATGATTTTTTGCAACAAAATCAAATTTAGAAAATGTATTTATTCAATGGCTCAGTTTTTAAATTTCATTGCGTAAGTAGAATTGTAGACGGTCATTGCTTGGATGTGTGGCATACCAACGACACTCGGCAGTTGCTCCTCATGAAAATTCATGACGGGCAATTGATCTCGAGAGTCGGATTTTTCTGATGCTCATTTTGCTGATCAATTAAAAAATCTGAAATCTGCATGAAAGCGTTGCAAATCATTTAGATCGTATTTCTAGGAAATTCTTTAAAAACGCATCCAAATTTTGTTAAATACCTTAAAATCATTAAGTCGCTGGAAAATACCTTGGGATCATTAAAAATTCGCTTAAGTATTTCAGATTTGTTGATCTACCCTGAAACATTTCAAAGCCTTTGAATCCTTTCAATTGATTGAAGTCGAATGAAAAATCCTCAGATTTTTTCTAAATACCGTTATATATTTCAAATCCTTTGAAATCTTTTTAATTTATTGAAATCGATTAAAAAATCTTGCAACTCTTGAGAAATACCTTAAAATAATTCAATTCCTTTCAGTTTATCAAAATCGATTGAAAAAATCTTTTGAATATTTGAAACTGCCTTAAAATATTTAAAATCCTTTGAAATCATCTCCATTTATTGAAATAGATTGAAAAATCCTTGGAATCATTGAAAATACCCTGAAATAATGCCATTAATTGAAATCGACTGAAAAATCTTTGGAATCTCTGAAAATACCCTAAAATATGTTATTAAAATCGATTGAAAAATTCTGGGAATTTTTGAAAATGCCCTAAAATATTTCAAATATTTTTTTTTTGAATCATTGAGAATATCCTAAAATATTTAAAATCCTTTGAAATCCTTTCTATTTATTGAAATCGATTGAATATTCCTTGGAATCATTAAAAATATCATAAAATATTTCCATTCATTGAAATCGATTGAAAAATCTTTGAAATTTCTAAAAATACCCTAAAATATTTTAAAGCCTTGAAAATTCTGTCGATTTATTGATATCGATTGAAAAATCCTTGGAATTTTTAAAAATATTCTAAAATTTTTCCATTAATTGAAATCAATTGAAAAATCTTGGAATTCTTGGATTTTACCCTAAAGTATTTCAAATCCTTTCAATTTATCGAATTCTATTGAAAAAAATATTTTGAATCTTTGAAAATGCCTTAAACATTTAAAATCCTTTGAAATCGTTTCAATTTATCGAAATCTATTGAAAAATCTTTCGAATCATTGAAAATATCCTAAAATAATTCCATTAATTGAAATCGACTGAAAAATCTTTGTAATCTCTGAAAATACCTTAAAATATGTCAAATCCTTTCCAATTACTGAAATCGATTGAAAAAATCTGGGAATTTTTGAAATGCCCTAAAATATGTCCAATCCTTTTCACTTATTGAAATCGATTGAAAAATTCTGGAAATTTTTGGAAATGCCCTAAAATATTTCAAATCGTTTCAATTTATCGAAATCTATTGAAAAATCTTCGGAATCATTGAGAATATCCTAAAATATTTAAAATCCTTTGAAATTCTTTCCATTTATTGAAATCGATTGAAAAATCCTTGGAATCTTTACAAATACTCTAAAATATTTCCATTTATTGAAATCGATTGAAAAATCCTTGGAATCTTTAAAAATACCCTAAAATATTTCCATTCATTGAAATCAATGAAAAATCTTGAAATTCTTTGAAAATACCCTAAAATATTTCAAATCCTTGAAAATCCTTTCCATTTATTGAAATCGATTGAAAAATCTTTGAATTTTTGAAAAATTCCCTAAAATATTTCAAATCCTTTCCATTTATTGAAATCGATCGAAAAATCCTTGGAATCTTGAAAAATACTCTAAAATATTTCCATTTATTGAAATCGATTGAGAAATCTTTGTAATCTTTGAAAATACTCTAAAATAATTCAAATCCCTTCCATTGATTGAAATTGATTGAAAAATCCTTGGAATCTTTGAAAATACCATACAACATTTCAGAACCTTTCAATTTAGCACAGTTGATCGATTCTATTTTCTAACTGGTATGGGAATAAACTAGAAGTCCGAATCTCCTCTAAAGGTTGTTTTGTAACATGCCGGTTGTATGCTAATATATTCGACTCAATCTAAAATCGATTGTTTCCTAATTTCCTATAGGTGATCGAGATCAGACTGCCATTGACTTTAAGCATCCGCACGTCTTGCAAAAATGCATTGCGTTGATACGCACGTACGGAAATGCAAATTTCATACCACTTCTACCCTCATATCAGAGTGCGACGCGTTCTTATATGCTAATGTTTAACACGAGCCTCCTCTCGATTTTTTTCGCTTGGTTGACTCCATACTCGCATAAATTTTCTAATTTTCTCAGTCGTTTCCAAACAGCACCAGCGTCTTCTCATTTGACTTCAGAAAAATGTCAAAGATTGGATTTTCAACAGTTTGTAGTTTAGGGGGGTCCAGAAATGCATTGCAATTTTTTTCGAATTTCTATTTAAAAAATTGGGTTTTGTGAGTTTATGGTGCTAATTACGAAAATTTGCGGGGTTTTAATACAAATTGTTTTCATACATAAATTAGTACTTTATACTGATATTTAGATGTTAAAATAAATGGTTTAAACAATTGATTAATATAGAGTCAGAATAGAGTTAGTTAGAATGTCAGGAATAATTATTTAAATAATTTATTATTGTTTATAACAATATTCTATTAGAATAATTCTAGAAAGTTGCAGTTTCTTCTAAAATTTGCAACTGTTTAATTAGACGTAGAAGATTGTCAACTAAATTTAATAAAAATAGTTTTTTAAAATAATTTATTATTATTGTTAATAATATTATTTTTGAATAATGCTAGAAAGTTACAGTTTTTTCTTAAATTTTTAACTTTTGTCAACTTTTCGCTTAAGGGTGAAGTAATAAATAATGCAATTTGACAACAATAATTTTTGAAACAAATTTTTTTTGTTTATATATATATATATCTTTTCTTATATTGATGCTAGATAGCTTCGTTTTTTTCTGAAATCATTAACCTTGTGTCCACTTCTCACTTAGTGAGGTAATGATTGAAGCAAATTAACAAACATAAGTGTTTGAAAAGTGTCTTATTGTTTATAACTATCTTGTATTATAGCACTACTAGAAAGTTGCGGTTATTTCTCCATTTTAAACTTTTTTTTTTACTTTTTAGTTATGAACAAATGATAAATGAAGATCAATCAGAATAATTTTTTAAGTAGTACATGTTTTGAATCACAACACGAAGTTTATAGCAGAGCCTAAAATAAAAATTTGAAACTGTACCCTCTTTCCTATCAGCCCCCCTTTCCCTCCTCTTAAGAAAAAAATTTGTGTTCGATGATAATATACATATATAAATTAATTAAAAAGGTAACAATAAAAGGAATAATTGCTATAAAGTCGAGTGTGAAATAGGAGGTAAATAAATGATTTTAAAGTTTTTATTTCAAAGATAAATATCCAAAATGTTGTAACAAGTATTTTATCAACTTATATTAATTATAAAGTTACTACGACTAAGAGGTTGACAAAAAGTTAGACATTTTTGAAAAAACTCAACTTTCTAGCATTATTCAAAAAGAATTTTATTAAAATTAATACTAAATTGTTTAAAATATATATTTTTTTGACATGAATATATTATAGGAGAAAATGTTTATACACAATAATAAATTGTGTAATCAATTGTGTTTGTCAAGTTGCATTAAATATTACCACACGCTAGCTGAAAAGTTGAAAGGAAGTTGTAAAATTAAGAAAAAACGCAACTTTCTAGCAATACTCTAAAATTAATTAATTATCTTAATTAATGATTACCTCAATCTTAGTAAAAAGTAGACTGAAAATCATTAAATCTATTTTATTAAATTATTATATATTAAATTTATTATTATCACATTATTACATTTATTTATTATTTGAATTAATAATTTATCTTTATTTATTATTACCTCACTCTCACTCTGGCTAAAAATCAGACCAAAAGTTGGAAATCTAAAAAAAACGCGACTTTCTAGCTATACTGTAAATTTAACTAATTAAACACCCACAACTTTGTAGAATTATTCCAAGAGAAGATATTTATAAATAATAATCAGTTGTTTAAACAATTAGGTTTGTTGAACTGCATTAATAAAATTACCTCACTATGTGAAAAGAGGACAAAAGTTAGAAATTTCAGAAACAAACACATCTATCCAGCATTAATATAGGAGGAGATAGTTATAAACAATAAAATTTTATTTAAACAATTATATTTGATAAATTGCATTAATTATATACTCACTATAAAAGAAAAGTTGACAAAAGATGAATATTTCCGAAAAAACCGCAATTTGATAGCATTTTTCAAAGAGCATTATATTAAAAATAATAATAAATTGTTTTAAAAAATTATGTTTATTAACTTCAACTATTATCTCACTCTAACTGATTAGTTGACAGAGAGTGGAAAATTAAAAAAAAACATTGCATTATTCTAGGAAATTTGTTATAAATTGTAATAAATAGTATAATCCATTATTTCTGTTAAATTTAATTGAGCATTGTCTTGGTCTACCTGAAAAGTCGAAAATAAGTTGAAGATTTCGGAAAAACGCGACTTTCTAACACTATTCTAAGAGAAAAATTCTATAAATAATAAACCCTATAAAACAGACTTATGGGGGTGATATTTAAAAAGTAATTATTTACTCGTATTCTATGGCTAATTGTGAACAGAAATGTTGATTTTCGACTCGATTCACGTAATATTGACGATTCTGAATAAAATTTATAAAAACGTTTCTAAATATTCTTTTAAACAAAAACATAACTTTTTTTGTTTCAAACAAATTTGGAGGTTATATGTATGCAAATTCGAAGAAAAAATTTTGATTACCCTAATGTAAAATGAGGATATATTCCTATATGTATAGACAATTTGAACTTTTTCTATAATTTAGGCCACTGACTTCGGGAAAACCAGCAATTAGCCTAGAATTTTGAGCACGGAAAAAAACCTGGGAATTTTTTTGAAAATTGGAAATTATTGAGATTTGTTATTAATTTTGTAATAAATATATTTTTATGTCTTCTTTTCGAAAACTGCTACAAAAATAGGATAAATGTAAAGGGAGAAAAGTTGTTCCAAATTTAAATTTCTAAAAAAAGTTTGTTACACTTTTACAATAAGTATATTGCATCACCTTAAATGGTGATAATTGGAAAGCATTCCTGGAAAAAGATCCGTTAAGGATATTATTTTCTTATGTGCAAAAAGTAATTTGTTATAAATGGTTATAAATGGTTGAATTTTAATAAATACTTATTTTTTGCGGAAAATATTCCCTACAATTTTATTGTTTCCAATTTGAAAACTTATTAAATAATCTTGTGAGTAATCTAAAATGTTTTCTTTTTAAAAAAATGTAACGATTTCAGCCATTTCAGCAACAGGAAAATTTACTTTCAAAATTGAAAACATTGTTGTACATAATATTTTTCCGAAAAATAATCGGTTATTAGTTCATTTTCAATTAAAATTCTGTAACTTAAATTTTGTCTATATAAAATTTTGTAGAAAAAAAGCACAAGCCGAAAATTATTTAGATAAAAAATCGGGAGGACTGAAAAATCCCGAATTGAAAAATACCTGAATAATAACATTCGAAACAGAAAATTGCCGAATTATAAAATATACAAACTAGAAAATTTTTTATAAATATTATTTATTTATTAAAAATACAATAAATAAATATTTTCATAAACAACTTATTTTTAATATTTAAAGTTTCTAAAATTATTGTTTGAATTTAAAATAACAATAAATATAAAAACAATGACCCAGAAACATATTTTTTCAGTTGTTGTTATTATAAATTTAAACAATAATTTTAGAAACTTTAATCATTAAAATTTTTTTTTATTAAAATAAGGTAAGTGCTCCAGTAATCGTAAAATTTGGTTATAATTTGAATATATTGTTACAAAAATATGTTAAAAGTAGTATTTGATGATGAAACTCGCTTATTCTCAGCATTCTATAACAGTAAATAGAAATTACATTCATTCAAATTAAATCAAAAGCAAGAGAATTGTTATCACGCTTACTAGGACTAAGGTCACGATTACTGGGACGTTTAGCTTATTTGATTATTGCATTTTTTATAAATTAATGTTATATATAGAAAAATGGCTTGTTTAAATTCCAGAATTTTTAAACTCCATAATATCGTAAACTGTTGGGAACTTTATTATTCGAGACGTTTCAAATTCGGTAATATTATAAACTGTCAGCAATTTTATTTTTTATGAATTTTCCAATTTGGTTATATTATTAACTTTTCTGAAAATTTCCAGTTTGGGAATTTTATTATTCTGAAATATTATTAGGGGCGCCTAGGAAATCCCAAAAAATTAAATTTGCGGAACCTTTAAATTCCAGAATTGGAAAATTCCCGAATAATAAAACTCCCGAATAAAAATATTCTAATATTATAATATTATTATAATATTACCAAATTTGAAAAATTTCTACATAAAATTGCCGATTTATGAAATATGCGAACTAGAAAATTCCCCAAATTTAAAAATTAAAATAGGTTTCAAAAAATAGAATTTATGCTTATTAAAAATATAATAATCAAATACTTTTATACCAAAAATTATGATTTGAATTTTAAAAAAACAATATCGAAAAAATGAATTACTGAATGAAATTTTTTTCAAATATAATTATTTTTAATAAATTCCTCTTCGGTAATATTATAAACTGCTCGAAAATTTTATTATTTGGGAATTTTCCAATTCGAGGGATTTTACAGTGTCACGAATTAAATTTTTTCGAGATTTTTCAGTCGTTCCTTTATATTTATGAATGTTATAATTCGGCAATTTTCTGTCGGGAACTTTTAAATTCGGCATTATTATAAAATTTTGGGGAATTTTATTATTCGGAAATTTTCAAATTAGGGAATTTCACAGTCTCGCGATTTTTCTTTCGTTCCTTTATATATAGGAATTTTATAATTTGGCAATTTTCTGCTGGAATTTTTCAATTCGTTGATATTGTAAACTGTGCTGAAATTTTAGTATTTGGGAATTTCATTTTTCGGGATTTTTAGTCGTTTCGAAAATTCCTGTAAAATGTGGATATACATTATATTATTAACATGAACTTATCTTCATGAAATTACTGTAAACTTTTAATTTCTTAAGAATAACACATGTTTACTTTTATGTGTCACGTGAATCGGTTATCGTTTACAAACCATGTAGCAATAAATAATTCATACAAAAAGAAGTAAAAACAAATATTTATTTCAACAAAGATCCACATTAATAATGCACTCGGAAACAAGTATTATTGTCTCACGCGTAAGTGAATTCATGTAGAGAAAGTAAGAAAGAATTTCGCAGAAAGAAAATAATAACTTACAAATTATTAATCAGGAAGACGGTTCATTATGAAAATAGTTAAAGGCTTTACTCACTTTCGCGCCAAACTTCCACTCGTCTACTTGCAATTTTTGTTTTGTAACTTAACAATCACTTAAATGCATACTTGATCGTAAAATTTTTAAATTAATTCATCAGCACAATTTCTTATTACTTCGACATTTTGTCAAGCTATAGAGAGGCAGTTCTCATAAATGAAAAAAAGTGACGTATAAGTTTGCGACTTTTAGGAAGAGAATTCCATTGTTTTACTCGCACCTTTCAGACTCAAGAGATCAAACAATAATGAAAGTGCCAAGTCGAGTTGTAAGGTAAGGAGCCGTGCCAAACCGTCTACCTTTCCTTCTGTGATTTCATGGAAAGAGCTAGAAAGAGGCTTTGCCATCAGATTGAATCTGGAACACCAGTATATAGAATAAAAACCGGAAGTTCCTAATATTCTGCCTTAACGTAATGCCTTGTAACACCACCATTTTTTGACGTAAGGGACCGTCCATAAACTACCTCACTCTTTTTTTTTCTTATTGTTTCCGCCTCACCTCCCTCCCGCCGCCCACCCACCCCCACACAGTGCGAAAAATTACTATTTTGATTTAAAATAACATACAGTCCAAATACATTGAACGATTAAGACGTAAACTATTTTCGAATGAAAAATACGGCCAAATAGATGGAAACATTTTCGAAACAAGTGACAAATTCTGAAAAATAAAATTCCCGAATAATAAAATTTCCGAGTAATAAAAGTCCCTAATTTTAAAATACCCCAATAATAAAATTTCCGTGTGACAAAATTCCCGATTTCGAAAATTACCAAATTAGAAAATTTCCCAATCATAAAATTCCCAAATTGGAAAATCCTCCAATAATAAAATTCCCGAATAACAAAATTTTCGAATAAATTAATTCCGCCATAATCGCAAAATCTCGAATTGAAAAATTGCCGAATAATCAAATTTCCGAGCAATAAAAATCCCGAATTTGAAATTTTTGAATAAATAAATTTTCGTGTAATAAAAC
>NC_046660.1:36182909-36204451 GCF_010883055.1 Belonocnema kinseyi | reverse complement strand
CCACTATAATAAAATTCCCGCATTAAAAAATTGCAAAATAATAAAATTTCCGAGTAATAAAAATTTCTGTGTAATAAAATTCCCGAGTTTGAACATTCCCGAGTACTAAAGTTACCGTATTGGAAAATTACTCAATAATGAAATTCCCGAACTAGAAAATACCCCAGTAACAAAACTGCCGAATTGGTTAATTCCACTAAAATCAAATTGCTCAATTGAAAAATTGTCGAATAATAAAATTTTCGATTAATAAAAAACACTAATTTGAAAATTCTCGAATAATAAAATTTCCGTGTGATTAAATTCCCGAGCTGGAAAATTCCTGGATAGTTAAATTACTTATTTAAAAAATACCCCAATAATAAAATTCCCGAATTGGAAAATCCCTCAAAATTCCTGAATAACAAAATTTTCGATAATAAAATTTCCGAATTGGTTAATTCCGCATAATAAAATTCCTGAATTGAAAGATTGCCGAAAAATAAAATTTCCGAGTATTAAAAATCCCTAACTGGAAAATATCCAAATAATAGAATTTCCGTGTAATGAAATCCCCGAGTTGGTAAATTCCTGAATAGTAAAATTACAGCATTAGAAAATTCCCCAATAAGAAAATTCCCGAATAACAAAATTTCCGAATAATAAAACTCTAGAATTGGTTAATTCCGCTATAATAAAATGCCCGAACTGAAAAATTGCTGACTAAAAAATTTCTTAGTAATAAAATTCCTTAATTATTGGAAACTTCCCGAATAATAAAATTTCCGAGTTATAAGAATTCCTAATTTAAAAATGACCGAATAATAGAATATCCGTCTAATTTCATTCCCGAGTTGGAAAATTCCCCAATAATAAAATTCCGGAATTGGAAAATTCCCCAAAAATAAAATTCTCAAATAACAAAATTTCCGAATAATAAAATTTCCGAATTGGTTAATTCCGCTATAATCCAATTCTCGAATTGAACTATTGCCGAATAATAAAATTTCCGAGTAATAAAATTCCCTAATTGGAAAATTTCCGAATAATAAAATTTCTGTGTAGTAAAATTCTCGAGTCGGCAAATTCCGGAATACTAGAATTACAGAATTGGAAAATTCCCCAATAATAAAATTCATTAATTGGAAAATTCCCCAATAATAAAATTTATTAATTGGAAAATCCACCAATAATAAAACTTCCGAATAATAAAATTCTCGAATTGGTTAATTCCGCTATAATAACATTCCCAAATTGGAAAATTCCTGAATAATAAACTGTCCGTGTACTAAAATTCTCGAGTTGGCAAATTCCCAAATACTACAAGTACAGAATTGGAAAATTCCCCAATAATAAAATTCCCGAATTGGAAAATCCCTCAATAATTAAATTTCCGAATAACAAAATTTCTGAATAATAAAATTCTCGAATTGGTTAATTCCCCTATAATAAAAGTCCCGAATTGAAAAATTCTGAATAATTAAATTTCTGAGTGATGAAAATGCCTAGTTTAAAAATTTCCGAAAAATAAAATTTCCGAGTAATAAAAATCCCTAATTTGAAAATTTACGAATAAAAAAAGCTCAAATTAATTAGACGATTTGGGAGTAGGTTCGAAATGAATAAGTAATTACATTGAAAACAGCAAATGTACGAACGAACAGTAGAGACAAAGAGAGGGAGCAGCCCTGAGGGTCGAGAGAGGAGAGAGGGGAAGATATGGCGAGAACGAGAGAGAGAAAGAGGGTGAGGGAGATAGTGGCGAGAAGGAGATAAGTGGAAGAAGCGAAGGTGAGAAAGGAGGGAAAGGGTTTGAAAGTCAGTCAGTGGAAGGAGTGAAGGAGAGATAGAGGAGATAAAGCTAAAGTTACCCAGTTTTGCGAGTTCACACCGGCCTATAAGAAATTCTCACTTCAAAAATTAATCTGCAGCAACAAAAAGAAAAACACGAATTTCCAACCATTCATACTCAACAAAAACAGACCAATTCTTGACCAACTAGTCAAATTTTCAAGCAAAGAGGTGAATTAAAACAAAGTGAATTTTCAACAAAGTAGCACAACTTTCAACCAAGTAGTTGAATTTGTTAAATTTTCATAAAAACATTTGAATTTTCGACCAAAAGACCAATTTTCATCCAGTTCAATTAACCATGAAAAACATTAACAAAATAGTTTAATGCTCAACCAAATAGATTAATTTTGTATCGAGACAGATGAATTTTAAACCAAATAGTTGAATTTTTAATAAAAAGAAATCTGGACGAAGTAATTGATTCCTTAACCAAAACAGGCTAATGTACTACCAAAAAGTCGCATTATTAACCAAAAAGGATGAATTTTCTATCAAACAGACGAATTTCCCACAAAGTACAAAAATTATTAATTGAAAAAGATCTATTTTCAACCAGAAATTGGTAAATTTTTAATTATAAATTAATTTTCAATAAAAAGACAAAAGATCATTAAATTTGCAACCAAACCGATGAGTTTTCAATTAAAATGATGACTATTCATTAAAAATCTGCCCGCTTCGCGGGCACATTCTCATAGCGCCCAGCGCGTGCGACTCGCTCCGCTCGCCAGTTTGAGTGCGCCTTGGGCGCGCGACTATTCATTCTCGCGCTCCGCGCTCGGTATTTGCATTACCCTTCACATTTGTGCAACAGACCACAATCCGAAATTTTCTACATTGTATATTAAAAACTATTATATCAAATTTCTTTTTGTGTGTACCTTGGTTTGGCACTGCTTATTCAGATATTGCACAATAATGTTCACATTTTATTTTTCCTGATCCTAATAGGACCCTGTTTTGGTTGTTTAATCCCCTTTCCTTTTTTTAAGTATATATATTAAATTATATCAAATACTGTAATTCAAGCCACTCATAAACTACAATCATAAAGTAAAGCTGAACCCTTTTTTTTTAATTTGACATTAAAGAAGGTTCTCAAAGCACCTACGGCCTTGACGATTACATTCTCATTGCCATAATCGCGCTTCGCGCTCTACTGTTCACTTATACAGACTCTAATTTTTAAAAATGTGGGCTTATCGAAAAATTCGGCTAAAATGGTTTAAAAATATATTTGGTATCTAGTAAAAATTTTTGGATCTATGACAAAAATTATTTTTTCTATTTTTTGAAGATTTTCAAATTTTTAAAAAATATATAACTTTTCTAATTATCCAAATAAAATTAAAAATTTTATTTGGATAATTTGCAAGTCTTTTACCCATCTATAAGAAACTTTGACAAAAATTTATAAAATTTCAACAACAAAAATTTCAAAATTTTAAAAATTCACTCAATTTTTTTATTTTTGTTCGAAAAATCTGAATAACGAACTTAGCCTTTATTTTGAGGACCTTCAGAAGTGTATCAAATGCGGACTCGATTGGACAAATTCTTCAAAAGTTAGCGTGGCTACGACATTCAGGTAACCATACATACAGGCATACGGACAGACACCGACCAAAATTTAATGATTTTCGGATTCTGTGCGCGCCGAAACGTAAAGATCCGTTAAAAACCAGAGATCAAAAATTTAGACGATTACATTACACTAACGTTTTTAATTTTCATCCAAATTAAAAATGTCATTTGAATAATTTGCAAGTATTTTTGTCAAGTATCGAAGACATTGACAACATTTTCTGAAACTTGAAAAAAAATTGTCTAAAATGTTGAAAAAGCTCTAATTTTTTAAATTCTGTGCTAATCGAAAAATTCGGCTAGAATAGTTTGAAATGTATTTGGCATCTGCTGAAAATTTTGAATAAAATTTTTGGATTTGTGAAAAAGATAATTTTTTCTATTTTTTGAAAATTTTCAAATTTTCGAAAAGTATATAACTTTTCCAATTTTCATGACAATTAAACATTTAATTTGGATAATTTGCAAGTCTTTGACCCATCTATGAGAAACTTTGACAAAAATTTTTATAAGTTAAAAAAAAATCGAAAATTTTGAAAATGCTATAATTTTTACAATTTTGGGCTAATCGAAAAATTCGGGTAGAATAGTTTTTGAATATATTTGGCATCTGGTGAAAATTTTTAATGAAATTTTTGGATCTATAAAAAAAATAATTTTTTCTATTTTTTGAAAATTTTCAAATTTTTAAAAGTATATAATTTTTCTAATTTTGATAAAAATAAGAAATTTTATTTAGATAATTTGCAAGTCTTTTACCCATCTCTAAGAAACTTTGTCAACATTTTATAAAATTAAAAAAAAAATAAAATTTTGAAAATGCTCTCAATTTTTAAATTTTGGTTCGAAATATCTGATTAACGAACTTAGTCTTCATTTTGGGGACCTTCAGAAGTGTATCAAATGCGAACTCGATTGGGTAAATCCTTCCAAAGTTAGCATAGCTACAACATTTAGGTAACCATACATTAAGACATACAGACAGACAGACACCGATGAAATTTTATATTTTTCGGATTCTGTGAGTGCCGAAACGTAAAGATCCGTTAAAAACCAGAGATTAAAAATTTGGACGATTACATTACATTCTGAGGAATGAGAATGTAAAAATTAATTTTCAAAAAAGAGAATTTTTAAGAAAGTAGTGCAACTTTAAAGGAAGCAGTGTAATCTTTGACCAAAAAATATTACTTTTAAACCAATAGTTAATTTCTCAAAGAACAAGATGAATTTTCCAACATGAAAGTTAATGTTCTTTCAAAAAAGATTATTTTTCAAAAAATTAGTTGAATTTTAAAGTCAGAAAGACAAATTATATGTTTACAAAACGTTTGAATCTTCAAACCGAAAATATGATTTTTCAGCCAAAAAACTAATTTTCAACTAAATAGAATTAAATATAAGAATATTTAACAAAATATTTGAATGCTTATTCAATTAGATTAGTTTTTTATCAAGAAAAATGAACTTTTAACAAACAGTTAAATTTTTCATTAAAAAAAGATTAATTTCTCAATAAAATAGTTGAATACAACCAAAAAGTCGAATTTTTAACCAAAAAGGATGAGTTTTCAATCGAGAAGATTAATTTTATATTAGAAAACACGAATTTTTCACAAAATACATTAATTTTTAACTAGAAAAGGTCAATTTTTAATTTAAAATATTAATTTTCAACCAGAAATGGATTAGTCACATTTTTAGGTAAAGAAATTAATTTTCAATCAAAAAATTTTAACAAAATGGTTAAATTTTCAACCAAACTGATGAATTTTTAACAAAATTTTTAATTTAATATAAAGGAAAATGAATTTTCGAGAAGAGTTAAACAACTATTGTTACCAACTAGCATTTATAATTAGTAAACCATTTTTATGATGGAAGCTTCTCTTTCCACTGGAAGGTAGAATTGAGGTAAAAAATAAAAATAGCTATTTAATAATTTTTTATTATACTGATGGTTAAAAAAGAGTAAAATTTCAAATTTTTGATTGAAAAAAATTGTTATATTAATTTCAGCAATAGAAAAATGAATATTAAAAATTGGAAACAGTTGAGTTGTTGAGAAAATTTTCTCTGAAAAAATAAACCATCAATCGGAATCGGAATCGGTTTACAGTTTATTTTAATTTACAATTTTCCATTTGAATTTTGGCTAAAGAAAATTGTACAGGGAAAAGAAAACAAGAGGTGGGTACATTAAAATTTCTATGTTAAATTTTTAATATTTTTTTGAAATATCTCAGTGGTTTAAAAAAATGTAAACTAAGAAAAATCAGAAGAAGTTGGTTATTTAGTCCCCGATGCTCGAAGTTTTCTTGTCGTTCGATTTTCTAGGGAATGGCTTTAATAAAAGCTCTTAAAACGTAAAATTGAGGTAAAAATTAAAATTTCCTACGTTATATTTTTGTATACATCAGAGGTTCAAAAATAATAAAAATGTGGAAAATTCGGTGGCACTGGAAGCTTTTTACATATTACAATTTTATTCAAGTTCAATTGATGAAATTTTGATCGTTTCTTTAAAAACATAAAGATTAAAATATTTATTTATAGTTTTTGATAATGCTTGTTTCTGTAAATCGAATAGGCGTTTTAAGAATTATATAGGACGTGTAAAAGAGATAATAAAATTTTGTTTTTCTTTCTTCTGCAATGAGCAAACAAAAAATTGTGATGTGATGTCCGAAAGAAGAAAATCAAAATTGTAAATTGAAAAAATTCAAATAATTTTTTCGATATACGCCAAAATATTATGGCGCATTTTTTTGTGTAGGTACAATTTTTATGAATAATATAAAATTAGAAATTAAAAAAAAATTGTACACAATTTTTTGAAAATGTGCAAAAAGCATGCTTCTTTTTTAAATTTAGGTAATTGCGCATTTGAAAAAATATGATTAAAAAATTTTCAAATTAAATACAAAAAATATATCATTATGTTATTATTATAGTGATTGAATTATTGAATTTTAAAAACAAATTAAGCAATATAATAAACTCATTAATTATTTCAAATAATTAATTGAATTAATTAATTTAAGAAGTAATATACGAAAAAGTTGATAGTATAAAGAGTATTTTCAATGTATGATTTAAGTGACTGTTTTAATCCCTAGTGGCTGGCAACCAAGAATACACAGATGCACATGCTAAATTTGATAATATATTTCATTCAAAATAAAAAATTACTTTCTATCAATTAAATAAAAAACAATAAATAACCATAATTTCTTCATTTTCAACTCTATAAAAATCTGATAAATTTTCCTCTTTCAATTTAGAAAAAATTGAACACGAAAATTGTATCCTCTTCTACTCAATAAAAATGTTACCTCTTCTGATTAAGAAAATAAATACCAAATTCAGAATGGTCTTTAAAATAAATTATTGTTCAATTTCGAACACTCGAACTGCATTTCAGTTTTAAAAATAATTAATTAATTCATAATTAACGTTGTTATTAAATTTGTGACGTTTAAAGTGAATGGATAATTTTTTTTTCGAAAAGTTTATAAAATTTCTATTCAAAAAGTAAATTTACTGTCATTTCCCGATTTAAAAAATTGGCTATAATTTCCCTGGTTTCTTGAATCATTTCTTGCAGATCAAATTTATGCCTTTAGATATACTGTGATTCTTTACAATAGAAACTATAAAGCCCGAAGATATTAAATTAAAATAATTTAAATTAAAACTTGATTTCCGACCATTCAATTGAGCAAATCGATTGAAAATTTTCAAATTTTTAATTTAAAAAATTTTCTTATGCATAGAAAAAATTTTTTTTTAATATATATTTTTTAGTAATGTTTATGAAAGTAAATAACCTTAGATGGAAAAAAGTAAAAAAACATTTTTTTCGTCGAAATATATAAGGTTTCAAAACATGACAAATAAAATTTTGATAATTTTTCTTTAAGTTTACCAAGAAAATGTTTCTAATGTTTCTTTTTTCACTGATCTGAAAACATGATGCATTTTTAATTCTTTAAACATATAAGGTTTGTAAAAATACATTTACACGGGATCCGTAAAAAATGAAAGAAATTGTTGTTCAAAACATGAAAATATGTGCATGTTTATTTGGCTTATTAAAAAGAACATCAACAAAAAATAAAATAAAAACATTGTTTTTGGTAACTGCAGGTACAGATTAACAAAAGCGAATATTTCGTGTTTTTTTAAAATACTATATTCCGACGAAAACTTTGTTTTTTTTTTACTTTTTTATCTGAGGTTATTTAATTTTATCAACTTTGCTCTGTAATTAAAAAAAAAATATCTATTTTTTAAGGAAAACATTTTTTTGGGAACTTTAGGTTCAAATTTAATAGATTGAATTTTTCGTCACTTTTTTAAATATTATATTTCTATGGAAAGATTTTTTCTTACTTTTTTCCATGTAAAGTTATTCATTTCCAAAAACTTTGAACAAAAAAAATTACAAAAAAGGTTTCCTATACGCAAAAAACGAAAAAAATTGAAAATTTGGAAATTTTCAATCGATTTGCCTGCTAAGAATTTTTTTCAATTTATTCGTAATGCCACGAAGAAATTGTTCAGTGCTATTTCCAATAAATCTGATCATTTAGAGTTTTATCGATTGACTCTATTGTATATGGGTTGTGCTCTGGTAGTATGTTATCATGCGCATGTCAAACAATTGCACATATTACAGGGTTTAGTTTCTATAGGAGAGGCGATGCTCATAAATATATTAGGCAAAAAAAAACACTTTTACAAATATAGGTAAGAGCTAAAATTGTATTATATTGATACGTGGTACATAAACTACGTTTCCGTTTGTGTGTGGGAGGGGGGGGGGGGGGCTCCAAAATCTATTGCAGCAGGACGAGGGAGGCTCATTGAAACTACGCAAACCTGCGGATTTAGATAAGATTTGGTACGTTTAGTACGTTTCCTGATAATAAATTTGTTATATTTTGTAACGAATTTTGCGAAAAATGAGTTGCACTACCACGGTACACTTCAATATTAACTTGAGTTATCATTTCTAGTATTGGGATAAACATTTAATTTTTTTAATGAAAATTTAACTATTTTATTAAAAAGTCATTTAAAAAAGTCAAATTACATATTATTCCTCATATTATTATTCCTTTTTTGTAATGTAATTATTTTGTTAAAAATTAGTTTTTTAGTATTAATTTTCTTAACTACTCCACTTTTGGTTTAAAATAGATCCTTTTAATTCAAAAATTGATCTTTTATAGCTGAAAATTTTAACAATTTGGCTGAAAATTCATGCTTCTTGGTTAAAAATTAAAATGCAATTGTTTGTTTAAAACTAATCTGTTTTTATTGAGGATTCAACTATTTTGTGAAATATTCGTCTGTTTTTATGGACAAAATTAACTAATTTTTGTTCAAACTTATTATACTTTCTAAAAAATGAATTTTTTATATAAGTGATATTTTCAGGTTGAAAAATGAACTGTTTTGTAGAAACTTCGTCTTTTTCAGTTGAAAATTTAACAATTTGGTGTCAAAAATTTGACTTCTCGGTTGGAAACTAACTTTTTATATTGAGAATTTAACTAATATGGTTGAAAGTTAACTTTTTATATTAAAAATTATTTTTTTGTTCAAAATATTAATTATTTGATAGAAAATTACTTTTTTTATTAAAAAAGTCTATTTTCGGGTTGGAAATTAAACTGTATTGTAGATAAATCGTCTTTTTGAATTCGAACTTCTACCATTCTGTTGAAAATGTAAATATTTTGTTCAAAATTAGTCTTTTGGTAGAATATTAATCTTCTTTTAAAAAAATGTATCTTTTTTCGTAAAAATTTAACTCTTTAACCTTTTTATTGAAAATTGAACCATTTTGTTGAAAATAAGTTTTTCTTCTTTGAGAATTAATCTTCGTAACTATCTCTCTCTTGATTTAAAAAAGATCCTTTCGATTGAAAATTTATCTTTTGCATAGTTGAAAATTTATCTATTCGGCTGGAAATTTGTCCTTTTTGGTTGAAAAATGCAATTGTTTTGTTGAAAGTTAATCAGTTTTGGTTTAGAAATAAACTTTTTTTTAAATAAAATTAGTTTTTTTGAATTGGCAATTAACAATTTGTTATACAATTGGACTATTTAGTTGAAAATTAACTTTTTATTAAATTCTCCTTTTAGGTGAAAATTGATCCTTTTAATTGAAAATTGATATTTTATAGATAAAAATATAACAATTTGGATAAAAATGCATCTTTTAACGTTTAAAAAGGCAACTACCTGCTTTAAAGGGTTAAAAGTAATCTATTTTGGGTGTGGATTCAATTATTTTGTTTAAAATTCCTTTGTTTTTTCCAAAAATAAATTACTTTATTTAAGCTTATGCTACTTATTGAAAAATTAATTTTTTATATTGAAGATTGCTCTTTTAGTTGAAAATTGATATTTTCGTGTTGATATATTAATTCAATATATTAAGAAAATTGAACTGTTTTGTAGAAAATTAACTTTTTTGTTAACAAACTATATTTTCAGGTTAAAAATTCAACTTTTTTTTAGATAAATTGTCTTTTTGAATTCAAAACTCAACAATTCTGTTGAAAATTGGCCTTTTTATGTAGAAAATTAATCTTCTTAGTGGAAATAGTATCCCTTTTGTTAAAAGTGTAACTATTTGGAAAAAATAAATATTTTTTGGTTAGAAAAATAAATGTTTGGTTTAAATTTGAACTACTTCGTTAAACATTCACTCCAAAAAAATTTTTGTTTAAATTAAAACTTTTTGTTGAGAATTCAAATATTTCGTTAAAAATTCATCTTCTTTGTTTTCATTCAACTGGTTAGAAATCAATTTTTCGGTTTGAAAATTAATTTTTTAAACTGGAAATTTTAGAAAGATAGCTCAAAGTTAATAACGTAGTTTTTAGTCGGTACTCTGAAAAAACAATAAAAACGAGTTTGTTGTTCGATTTCGAATCTGGTTTCGATTCTGAACTAACTTCAGTACAAATATTATAAAATAAAATAAAATAAAGATGATATGAATAGGAATAAAGTGAACTATTGAAAGATAAATGAGGGCTTTCCCTCGAAAAAATATTTTGCTCATTAGCAAATTCTAAAGTCAATATTGAGACTGCTCATCCGTATCATGTTTTTCACACGGTTTCCCTTGGAGACTTTCAGCTGGATATCAAAGTATCCCAAAAAAGGTCAGACCTGTCATCCTCATCGACGAACATTTTCCTGTTCTGAGGAAGATCAGGCTCATTTGAGGGTCGTATTTCCAGCCCCCGGAAACAGGGTGAGTTGGCAGAAGCATACTATAATTAATAACTTTCGTGTTTATAAAAATAGACCTCATCTGTATTCATAAAGGACCCTCACTCAGGGGCCATGCATGAATTAAGTTTTTTTTTCTGAAATTTTAAACAACGCACCCCTCTTTGTTAGGTTACATCTTTTTGTAACCTTCTTCCCCTATCTTGCGTATTTTTTTCGTGAATTTATCTCTGGTTCTCTAAAAATTACGTAAGACAATTGGGGGAGGGGGGGGGGCACTTGGTAATATGTGACTCTTTTATTATGAATTAGTATAACAGTTCAACTTTCGAAAAAAAATTAATTTTTAACATATATAATGTAATAGTTGATATTCTAACTAAGGAAATATTTTTATTTTAAATCGAAATCAGTTGAATTGAACCAAAACGACGAATTTTCAACTAGGAAAGATTTTTCAGTTAATAAAGAAAAAATTCATCAATTGCGTTGAATTTTAACCCAATAATATTAATTTTTAATCAAGAAGATTAATTTTCTACCAAACGATGCATTTTTAAACAAAATGTACCAACTTCGAACCAAATATTTGGATTTTCAATCAATAAGATTGACGAAGTAATTGAAGTTCAATCGTAAAGGTTTAATTCTCTACAAAAAATTTAATATTTAATATTTCAACTAAAAAATATTGTTATTTTAAATAAAAATGAGTTCAATTTTCAACTAAACAATTGCATCTTTAATAAAAAAAATTGATTTTCTAAGGCAAAAAAAATAATTTTGTACAAAATACATCAATCATCAACCAAATAATTGATTTTTTAAACTAAAAAAGAATGATTTTTAAACAAAAATGTAGCAGCCAATTTTTGATTGCAAGGCATTAATTTTCAAGATCAAAACAAAAATTATTTTTCTACGAGGTAGTTCACTTTGCTACCTAACATTTCTTTTTTTAAATACATAATTGATGACTTTTCCAGATAATAATACGAGTCTTCCCCAAAACATTTGAATTTTTAACCAAACTAACAATTTTTTAATTAAAAAAAAATTTAATAAAAAAAAAACGATAATCCACCTTTTTTGTTTAAAATTCATGTATTTTTTTGAAAATTCGTCTTTTCTGGTCCAATTTAACTGGTCGAAATTTTTTTTTTTTAATTAATTTTCGAAACTGAAAATGTTTCTTCCGTGTTTGGCTGACAACTTTTTTTTTGCTGGAAATTTAGCTCTTTTGTTGATAATTCAACTATTATGGGTAGAAAATTCAACTATTCTGTTAGTAATTTCTCTTTTTTTATTGAATTTAACTGGTACAAAACTGGAATTTTTGTTGAAATTGTAACTATTACATTTTTGTTTAAATTTTTTTTAATTGAACCATTTGTTTGAAAATCCAATTATTTTGGTACAAAATTAAATTATTTGATAAAAAATGAACCATTTATTTAAAGAATTAACTAGTATTGGGTGGAAAATTCAACTGTTTTGTGGCGAATTCTTGTATTTTGTTGAAAATTCGTCTTTTTGAGCTAAAAATTAATCTTCTTTTTTGAAAAATCATCATTTTGGTTGAAGATGCAGCTATTTTATTTAAAATTTGAATTTTTTAGTTAAATTCAACGCGAAATATTATATCTTTCGTTGAGAATTCAGCTTTTTTATTTAAGAACTTAAATGTACTTGATTAAAAATTCAACTTTATTGTTAAATATTTAATTATTTTGTCTAGGGAATTTTCCCGCTAAGAATTTGGGAAAAAATTTCCTAATTATTAATATAATTTTATTACATATTTTGGCAATTTGGCTCAAAATAACTTCGAGAAAATTCCATAACGACTTCGGCAATTTTTCCAGATTTTAGGGAATTTTCCCGGAAAATTTTATGGTAAAATTTCTTAATTATTTCGGTAAATTTGTTACATATTTTATAAATTTCCCCAAAATAACTTCAGTAAAATGCCGCAACGATTTCGATAATTTTCAGTAATTAGGAAATATTCTCCCAAAAAATGTTGGGAAATTTTCGGTAAAATTCTGTAACGATTTCGGTAATTTTTCCAGAGTTTAGAGAATCTTCCCGAATAAATTTTCAGTGAAGTTTCCTAATTATTATGGTAAATTTGTTACATATTTTGGGAATATTGCCCAAATAACTTCGGCAAAATTCCACAACGATTTTGGTAATTTTTCCAATGTTTAAGGAATTTTCCTGAAAATAACCCTGGAAAAATTCCCTGATGATTTCGGTATGTTTAAAAAATATTTGAGGAATTTTACCCAAAATTTCTTCATCAAAATTCCATGAAGATTTCAATCATTTTTCCGGTGTTCAGGGAATTTTCCTGAAAAAATTTGCGGTAAAATTTCCTAATTATTTCGGTAAAGTTACATATTGTGGGTACATTTTTCTGTTAAATTGGGAATTTTTTTCAAAATAACGGGGTGGGAGTGGGTCAAAAATGTTCCAAAATTAATAACTTAGTTTATGGATGACTCCTTAGATTGATAACCAATGTGCCTATTTTGATATAAAATGTAAATTTTGTATGGCTTGAGGCAGGGAAATGCTTTTGCCATACCGTGGTTTTCTTTTATACAGTGGCCGATTTTTGTACCCACTCAATGGGTTATGTGAATCTCATTTAAGGCGTTAAACAAATTTTTAAACGGTACGTGTTTTCTTTTCCATTTCGAGGTCGTGGGAAGTACTCAAAGTACTTAAGTACTTTCAAGAGACATTTAAGGTGTACATTAAAACAAAAGAAATAGATTACATTTCTGCAGCACTTGAACCATATTTTATTTAAATTTTTTAGAATAACAATAGAACTAAATATAGGGTAAGCAGGGGTAAGTGTGGAACGAAATTACGAAGTTACATTTTGATTGGTGATATTTCAAATATTTGAGAAGAGTCTTGTTTAAAATTTCGCAAAAAGTATCTTTGGACATTCTACATTTAATCGTCCTTTTCATTAATCAGCAAAAAGTGGCCTGAATTTTTTTTTTGGTAGTTTGTTGACGATTTTAGATTTTTTGTTGTTGATAAGTGTAATAACAAAATGGGAATTTAGAATGAATGTTCAGTAATATTTAAAAACTTACTAATTTTAAACTGTATAATTTCTTAATTGGTTTAAAAATATTTTTCTACAGAAATATATACATTAAAATGTTATTTTATAATTATTATTATTTACTCACATTTTTATTTTAAAAATGAGGTTCTTGAACCTTTCCAACTAATCTGGAACTGTTGACGCAGATTATCGTATTTCACAATGAGGATGAAAAACAACAGATACCATTGTTACTCCTTAGTCTGATTTTTAATTACCGTGTCGTACTTCATCATTAAAAGTATAGTAAATATGTAAAATGTAAAAAAACAAATACAAGAAAAAACAAATATCTTCCTTGATTAAAATTTTTTAAATTAAATAAAAGGTGCTTTATTTAGGAAAAACTTTAAAAAAAATAAAATGACACAAGTACGAATTGAAGTTTTATAAAGCATCTCGGTCTCTTTAAAAATAATTGATTAAAGCAATAAATAATGACAAAAAATAACAAATAATAAAAATAATAAGAGATATATAATCATCTTATTGTAAAAAAGTTAATGATTAATTTGTTTTTCATTCCAAATTGTCTCGTGCTTCCATACTTCCCGCACATCGACCCTACCTATCAACTAAATCTATTGGTCATGGAATATTTTATGGTATGTAAAATGAATAAAATAAAATGCGATTTATTTTCATATAAACGTGTCTACTTAGAAAATTCAAAATTTATACAAATTCTTCTCTAAGAATTTGCATAGTCTCACGTTGAAGTTTTCAAATGATATAGTATACTCAGGAAACTGGGTGACATGATTTTTATTTTCACTATTTAGAGGTTGCGTAAAATAAAATAATAGTCTTTAAACTAATAAGTAACTAAACTTAAGAAAAAATTTTATATGAAATTCTCAGTTAACCATTCTTACTCGTGGATTTATGTTACTCCTAAAAAAATTACTGAAATTAATATACATGGGAAATTAGGGCGCTATGCGCGTTTATTGCACACTTCTGTTTTTTTTTTATTGCCAAATTCTCAAATTAAAATATAAACTTCAATTTAAAGTAAGACTATAAAACACAATTATAATTAAAATTTTTAAAAAATTGGAATAGGTATACGTTGGCTTTCATACAATTTTTAAATTTAGATTTAATTTTACATTTAATTTTAATTTTAAGTTTAATTTTATTCTTCATTCGCAGTAATCTGTAACTTTGATTTAAAAATAATATATTAAGCCAGAAGGAATTAAAAGCAATAGAAATAATAAGCTAAGGTGGTGATTTATATCATAATATGTTCTTAAAAAAACATTCTGGAATTCTGAGTCTCACTAATATCTTCCATTTACAACACTTATCCATTTTGAAGATGTTTACAATTGAAAATTCGCGTATTTGTTTAGTATTAAATGTCTTTAATTTTATAAATGTAGATACAAACAAAAATTATTAAATTTTGATGATTTTAAATATCAAAAGTGAAGTTTTCAATTTTAAATCTTCCAAATTGAAGAATTGTCGAGTTTTAATCATTAAAGTTTTAAAATTTTTCATTGTTAATTTTTTTAATTGCCTTTTTTCAATTATGAAACTTAAAATTTATTCCATAATTTTTTATTAGGAATTTTTAAAATAAAAACATCTTTAATTCCTTAAATGTACAATTCAAAGTAAACTTTCTACAACTTTGAATAGTTACATTTGGGAATTCTTGAATTTAAAGATGTACAAAATGAAAATTCCCTAATTTTGTTGATTTTGAAAATCAAAAGTCAAGTTTTCAAATATAAATTTTCCAAATTAAAGAGATTTCGAATGTAAAGCACCAAGATCACAAAATTATTTTCTTGTAAGCTTATTTTTCTAACTGAAAATTAAATTTTTTGTAGTTAAAAATTGATCTTTTTTTAGTTGAAAATTCGTCTATTTTTGTTAAAACATTTAATTTTCTACAAAAAAACACAAAGTTTTTTTAGCTGATTATTAATTGTTTCGCTTGAAAATTAAAATATTAGGTTGAAAATTCCATTAAAAATTAAAATATTTGTTTGAAAATAAAAATGCATGTATTTTGGTAAAATTTATTCTTTTTTTAAAAACTGATCCTTTTTAGTTGAAAATTCATCTATTTTGTTGATATTTTTTTAGCAGAAAATTAACTGTTTGCTTGAAAATTCCGTTAAAAATTAAAATATTTGGTTGAAAATCAAAATTCGTGTATTTTGGTAGAATTGATCCTTTCTTGTTAAAAATTGATCTTTTTTAGTTGAAAATTGATCTATTTTTTCGAAACAGTTAATTTTCTTAATAATGTTTGTAGTTGAAATTTCATTTCTTTGGTTGAAAATTAGTTTTTGGTAAAAATCCAATCATTTTGTTGAATATTCGACTAATGTGGTGGAAAAGTAATCTCATAAGTAGAAAAATTATCTTATCGGTAAAATATTTATTTGTTTTGTTAAAAGTTAAACATTTTGTTTAAATTTAATTTAATGTGGTAAAAAAATTATTTCTCCAACTGAAAATTGAACTATTCTATTTTTTTATTAAAATGGATCTTCTTTAGTTAAAAATTCATCTGCTTAGTTGAAAATTGGTCCTTATTAGTAGAAAATGCATCTTCTGGGTTGAAAATTCAACTATTCTGTTGAATTTTTTTATATTTTTTTGAAGATGCAACCTTTCAGTTAAAAATTCATTTTATTGGTTAAAAATGTAGCCAATTTTTTGGAAAATTCCCTTTTTTGTTGAAAATGAATTTTTTTGACTAAAAATGTGGCTACTTAATTTTAACTATAGAGACTTGATCTTTTTAGTTAAATATCCACTAATTTTGTTGAAAGCTCCTTTGTTTTTAGTCGAAAATTCAATTATTTTGTTAAAAAATGCCTATACTGTTTTGTTAAAAATTCGTATATTTTGGTTTATTTTAAAAGATTTTGTTTTAAATTAAAATAGTTTTGGTCGAAATATCAATTATTACACTTTTTGCTGAAAATTCATTTTTTTAATCAAAGATTCGTCAGTTTAATACAAAATTTAACTATTTTTTTGAAAATACCCTTTTTCTGGTTGAAAATTAATGATTTTAATCAAAACTGTCATTATACAAATTTTCATTAATAAATCTTAAATTTCTGTCAACATTTAGGAAAAGCGACAACCGTTTTTTTTTCGAGATTTTCGTGACACACCTATTTTTTAGAAAAATATTTGTT
Source organism: Belonocnema kinseyi (assembly GCF_010883055.1). Lineage (NCBI taxonomy): Eukaryota > Metazoa > Arthropoda > Insecta > Hymenoptera > Cynipidae > Belonocnema > Belonocnema kinseyi. The sequence continues at coordinate 36,187,474 of NC_046660.1, read as the reverse complement.
AAACAGTTTCAATGTGGACAAGGGGAATGAATTACTTTGAAGATTATTATTTATATAATTATTAATTATTTAACATTTTTGTAAACTCCACGAAAAAAATCCTGCAAAAATATAATATTAATAACTAGTCTGCAAGAATAAAGTGTGTACTGAATGCGCTGATTGCAGAGTAGACGGTGTACATTAGCAGACAAAGGAAGACGTCGAGGATTTGGATTACTAACGGGGAAACTCCACCTAAATTTGTCGGCTTGAACAGTTCAGACATTTATAGCATCCAACTGTATGTTTTCTCAGTGGAACTGTAAAAAAAATCTCAGAAAAAAATTGGAAAAACAGAAATATGATATTATTTTGAAGAATTTGGTTTCACGCACATCTATTTAAAAACAGACCTTTAAGAACAACTGTAGCCAATTTTTTTAAACATTCCTTTTTTTGTTGTTGAAAATTGGTCATTTTGGTTTAAAAATTCATCTATTTTGGTAAAATTGCATATTTTTTGTTCACAATTCACGACATTTTGGTTGACAATTAGTCTATTGTGGTTGAAGATTCAAATATTTTGTTGAAAATTAGTCTTTTTTGGCCGAATTCAACTGTATTTCATTAAAATTGAAAATATCGTTTAGTTGAAATACCAAACTATTACGTTTTTTGTCGAGAATTCATATTTGATTGAAGATTCATCATTTTAGTTTGAAAACCCTCGTTTTTGTTCAAAATAAAAAATTAAATATTCAGTTAAAATAAAAAATAAAACCATGCACCCGATATATCAAGTACTTAATTAATGGTAAATAAAGTTGAATGAAAAATGTTAGATAATTCCGAAAAAATCGACCGAGAATTTTAAGATTAAAATTTCATAGATTTTTAAAATAGATTTTGGATAGGTATTTAAAATCGTATTTTAAATTTTTTAAACAAATGAAATTTTCCAAGACGTTGAGTTACTAAATAATAATAGAACATTATTCATCATAAACACTTATCCTATTCATAGAAAATCAAAATTGAAGGTCAGGATATCACAGTATGACAGCCATTTTTTGCTAAACATAATATATATATAAATTCTAATTTATTGTGTTAAAAATCGAGATTTAAAAAAATCCATTTGCGACAATGTATACTTAATTTTTAAAGATTTTTTACGCAATAAACCCATTTTTAATTAAAATCTTAGTGATCTAGTACTCTACTGCCACCCTACGTTTTACTAGTTTGATCAATTTTTTTTTTTTTTTTTGAAATTGAACTACTCTATGTTTGGTTGAAAATGTATCTTCTTCGTTTGGAATTTCATCTTTTTTGCTACAAAATTAACCATTTTGTTTAAAATTTTCTTATTTCTTTAAAAATGTAGTTTTAACTGAAAATTTAACTATTCTATTTTTAGATCAAAATTTATCTCTTTTACGTAAAAATTCAACTCTGTTATTGAAAATTCGACTTTTCCTTTAGAAAAGTTGTATAAAATTTGCCTGCTTTGGTAGAAAATTAATGTTTTTAACTGAAAATTTAACTATTTTATGTTTGGTTGAAATGTGTCTTCGTTGAAAATTCATCTTTTTGGTTGAAAATTTGAGTATTTCGTTGAGATTTTATTTCCTTTTTCCTGATGAAAATTAATTTTCTTACTGAAAATGTAACTATCCTATTTTAATATTAGAAATGATCTGTTTTAGGTAAAAATTTAGTTATTTTGTTGAAAAATCTTCTCTTTTGATAGAAAAGTTATAATATTAAATTATATTACATTTATATTTATTTTTATTGTTAATAATTTATTTTTGTGTTGTTGATGGTTGATTATATTATTTAAAAATTCATCTCTTAAACTGAAAATCTTACTATGCCATTTTTTATGGAAAACTTGTATATTTTTATCGAAATTTAATTTTCTTGATTGAAAATTCTACTGCTTGGTTAAATATCCTTTTTTTTAGAATTTATTTTTCTAACTGGAAATTAAATTATTACATTTTTGATTGAAAATCGACTTTTTTAAGTTAAAAATTCATGTATTTTTTCAAAAATTCTCTTATATTTGGTATAAAACTCGCCTTTTGAGTGAAAAATGCAATTGTTTGATTGAATTGAACATGATTGAAAATGTAACTATTTTGTTGAAAATTAGTTTTTCAGTTGAAAATTAATTTTTTTAGACTAAAAATGTAACTATTTCACTTTCGCCTGGAATTTTGTTTCTTTTAGTTGAAAATTCATTTATTTTGATGACGTTTCCTATTTTTTAGTTCAATTCAAACCATTTTTCATTGAAAATTACAATATTTTGTAGTAAAAATATCAAATATTACACTTCTTATTGAGATTTTATATTTTTTATCGAAGATTCATCACTTTGGCTGAAAATTTTACTATATTGTTGAAATTTCCTTTTTTTCTTAGTTAAAAATTAATTATTTGAACTAAAAATTCAATTATTGCATTTTTGGTTAGAAATTAATCTTTTTGAGTTGAAAAGTCAACTATTTCGTTTAAAATTATTGTATTGTATGTATGTCTCAAGTAATTTGTGGACGACACCTTATAAAATTGTATGGCTATTGTCACTAAAAGTGGTTTAAATAAACTTAGCAACAAATATTTTGTTTGCATTAACAATACTGACCATCCAAGGTTGTTTTAATACCTGAAAGAAAAATTTAGAATGTTAGGGAAAATCAAAAATTGACCTAGGAAAAGTCAGAGAACATCAGAGAATTTCGAAATTGGAATTTTTTAGCAACCCTGAATTTAATACAAATTCTTGTAATGAAATACTAGAGAGTATTAATATAATGTATATTATAAGAAAATCGCATTATCCAGTATGTACTGGTATCCGATAGATAACCGTAAAAGGCTATTTTGGCTGTAATCAGAGTTTTTTTTAAAGAATTTTTTTTTCAATTTTTTTACTCAAGGTGGCCCTCAACATCGAAAATCTGCCTTACTGATAAGAGAACGTGAGTAACGTGATGTCCCAAGGTGATTTTTCCAAGGTGAACCGGAAAAATCGAAAAATGCAATCTCGCTTGTCGCTGAGGAGACATTTAAGGTATTACATTCTTTCACCTATGCTTTTCTTCCGGCTAAGGTTCTTTTATCAATTATGTCAATGATATTAGTGAGTTTAAAACTCGTGAAATATGTCTTGAAAGACTTTTTATGGCAGTTTTGATGCGCAGTTCTAACTGCACATAAAAACTGCCGTAGAAAGTCTTTTTAAGAAAGTTTAGAAGATTAGCGATATAATGTGCCATTTTACGGACAGAAGAGAGATGTCAAAAAACGACTTTTTCATGCTTAAGTCGGAATTTTTTTTTATTATCAATAATTGAAAATTATTTAATCAAATCATAACTTGACAATTATTTCACCAGTCTCCGTGAGCTCCTGGGAGAAGCGGAAATAGACGACAAAGAACAATTGCCACCAAGCACACATTTACTTGCATATTCTCAGTACTGTAAATCTAGGAAAAAGGCGAAGAAAATCCAAAAGGGCCGAAATGTCTTGCAGAAAGGGCATGTAAGCTTTATTTTTTTAATGACCAAAAAATACGAATTGGTAAATGTGATAAAAAAAATACATTATATCACCTAAATCTCTTATTTAGAGTGAGCGGTTCATTCACTCTTGAAATCTAGGGCACGCCTGCGATGAAAATGCTTGTAATCTCTTCAACTCCTTTTTTTAATGTATTGAAATTCCTTGAAATGTTTAAAATTATTTTAAATCCGTTAAAATATTTCCAAGTGCCTTTCAATCCTCTGAACTCCCATTTCTATCTTTTGAAGTCCAAATAGAATTTGTTTACATAATTCAAAATTAATTAACCAATGTTGTTAAATATTCCATTATACCAAAAGTAATATTTTTATTCAAAAAATAAATAAATATATCTAAACAAATGGAATTTGTTTCAACGATTAAAAATTAATCAAACAATGTTGATAAATATTCCACCAAAGAAATATTCATAATTTTTAATTTAAAAAATTGTCGAAACAAATTGTATTTGTTTAGACCATTGAAAATTAATAAAATAATGTTAATAAATATTCCACTAGACCAATTGTAATAATTTTTAGGGAAAAAACAGAATTTTCGAAAAAAAAAGTTATTCAAACAAATGGAATTTGTTTGAATAGTTGAAAGTTAATTAATAAATTTAATAAATATTCTACTAGACCAATATAAATAGTTTTAAGTAAAAAAAAGGCGAGAATACAGTGCTCAAAAGGTCAATTTGATGAAGAATTGACATTTTTGGTTTCAAGGGTAGTTTTCAGGAACTCGTGAGGGTATTTCGGGGTTTCAAGCCCATCTCTCTGATACATGAAATTCTATGTTGCGTGATTCTGTACAAGCTTCTATAATTTCCCGTCACATTTTCCCAAACTCTAAAAAAATTATTCCAAAAACTCAAAAAAGTGATTTTTCCCCATTCATTTTTCATGAGAAACTTCAAGTAAAAACTGGCATCTGGTAGAATAAAATTAAAAAAAAATTAGGGAATATCTTTTTTTGGATTTGGAATTAAATGGGAGGGG
>NC_046660.1:36163349-36182899 GCF_010883055.1 Belonocnema kinseyi | reverse complement strand
GGGGGGGGGTAGTTGCCCTTCACCATGAAAAAAAAATTTTCCATGCATTGTTAGACCATTCTAACGTACTACATAGCTCGTGAGTTTTGTTTTTTTTAAACTACTGCTTCAAAGCGAAAAAAAAATATTTTGTGAAAATAGAATTGAAATTCTTTAAAATCCTTTGATTCTGGGGAAAAATGTTGGAAAATGAAAGATTTTAAAATGTACTTGAAAATCTTAAAATTAATTTCATTAATCTTGAAATCCCAATAAAATCTTTTGAAATTCCTTTGAAATCTTTGAAATCCTAATTCCGGAAATATTAAAAATAGTCATGAAAACCCATGAAATCGTTTGAAATTCTCGAAATATTTGAAATCTGTTGTATGCTAAAAATGCAATGGTCAACCTCACGATTTATGGAATACAATAACACCACCGAACTAAGTGATTCGATCATACAAAATGCTAATTCTTTTATATTTTTTTCTGATTTCGTTTTCTTTACTGGGCTATTATCCTAATAATCCCCTTTTGATGTTAATTGCTCTGTAAATTAAACTATACTGAAAATAAAGTACAGCCAATATGTAATAAAATCTGATTCAAAAATATATACTGATAGGTTGACGTGGAATCGGAACAAGAAGAAGCGAAGCATTATACGGATCCAAATGCCGCAACTACTATAACAGATATATATCCCGATTACTTTAATGAATTTAAAGGTCGGGTTTCCAAAGAGAGATTTTCAGTTCGCCAGTACATTGATGATACCAGGGAGGTGTTAATTACTCGTCTTCTAACTGGCCAAGAACGTGATGACTGCATTCGAATCGATCAACAATTCGAAGAAGAGCAGAAAAGATTAGACAAGATAAAGGTATAGTTGAAGCTACAAGCAATATCAATACATATAAATATATCAAATTTGTCATTCCGTATCCTTTTAATTTTCATTATTTTATTTATAAGAAAAAATACCTCCTTTACGTGAAATGCTTCGAAGAATTTTTGGCTGAAGATCACGAGGAAAGTATGAGGGTGTTAGATGAAGCTCGGGAAGAAGAAAGAAAAACGTTAGCAATTACTTCAAAGAGGAACCAACTTTCAAAGGAGTACGGTCAAGTCAGATTAGAAGTGTATTTTTGGGAGGAAGCTTGGCGAATGGTGAAGCAGTGCCAAAATTTTCTTTACCAGGTATCACCAGTTTCCTGGCGTGAAGATCACGATTGGATTAACAAAGAAGACTCTTGTTCAATCACGAGCTCAAAAAAATCTGCAGATTTCTATGGTTCTCTAAAAACTAACGATGATGCAACTTCTTTAGAGTCTCTCATAGGTAATTGTGAAGAAAGAAATGTTGTTATTGAAAGAAACAACAATTTATAAGAATTGATCATTGATGGGATGTACCTTACTATTTTTGTTTATCACACCGCCATCATTAGTGCAATTTTAGGTACTGCAAGCGATATCTAAAATAGCACTTTTCAGGATAGACTGTAACATTTTTACTTAGGGTATAATGTAAAATAAAGTAACTGAGACTGTGATCTGATTGGTTTAGGAACTTTTGTATATGTACTTTATGGTACAATGAGTTCAGTGGCCCCAACTTTGGCATGTAGACGTACATTTACGCTAACTGATGTGATAAAAAATAAAGCGTGACTCGTCCTTCGTCTCGAGAACTGAATTGAATCAGGATGGATTACATTTGAGTGGATTGGAGTGCATTTCATTGAAATAAATTGGAGTGGATTGGAATATATTGGAATGAATTACAATGAATTGGATTGGAGTGAATTGGATTGGTGTAGATTGAAATGGATTGAATTCGAGTGGATTAGACTAAATTCGATTGGAAATATTTAGATTGGATTATAGTGGATTATATTGATTTAGATTAGTAAGATTTGTATTGGATTAGAGTGGATTCTGTTGGAGAGGACTGGATTGGATTGCAATTAATTAGATTGGTTTGGAATAAAGTTGATCGGAATGGATTGGGTAGGAATGGATTAGAATAGATTGCAGTGGATTGTATTGGAATTAATTGTATTGGAATGGATTAGAATTAATTGGATTAGTTTGGAGTGGCTTGGAATGGGTTGCATTGGAATGGATTTGAGTGGATTGGGGCGCATTGTATTGGAATGAATTGGGTTGGAATTAAATGGATTAGTTTGGAGTGGATTGAAATGAATTTGATGGGTATGGTTTGGAATTAATTGAATTAGTATGGAGAGGATTGCAATGAATTGGATTAGAATCGATTGGATTTAATTGAATTTGAATCGATTGGAATGAACTGGATTAGTTTGGGGTGAATTGAAATGTATTGGAATGAAGTGAATTGGAATGGATTGGAATAAATTGCATTGGATAAATTGGATTGGAGTTGTTTGGAGTGGATTGTATTGAAGTGAATTAGATTGGAATAAATTTGAACTAACTGGATTGGGATGGATTGGAGAAAATTAAAATTGATTGCAGAGGATTGGAATGGATTGGAGTGAATTGTATTTAAATGAATTGGAATGGAGTGGATTGGAATGAATTGAATTGGATTAGAATGAATTGTACTGAAGTCGATTGAATTGGGATGAATTGAATTGGATTGTAATTAATTGAATTGCAGTGGATTGGAGTGGATTGAAATTAATTGGATTGTGATAAATTGGATGAAAATGGACTGTATTTGACTGCATTTAAATTAATTGGATTGGATTCGAATGCATTAGATTGAATGGGAATCGAATGATTTGGATCGGATTCAAGTGGAGTGGATTAGATTGGAGTGAATTGTACTGAAATGGAGTGGAATGAAATGGATTGGATGGGAATAGTTTGGAATTAATTGGATTGGAATGTATTGGATTGAAGTAGATTGGAGTGGATTGTATTTGAATGAATTTGATTGGGTTGATTGGGTTGGGCTGGAGTGGATTGGAATGCATTGAAATAAATTGGATTTTTTTGGGATAAATTGGAGTAGATTGGAGTGGATTGTTTGGAATGAATTGGATTCGAATAAATTTGAACTATTTGGATTGGAATGGATTGGAATAAATTAAATTTTATTGGAATGAATTGGATGAAATTAATTTAAACTAATTGCATTGGAATATATTGTAGAGTTGAAATGGATTGTAGTGAATTGGAATTAATTATACTTAAGTGAATTGTATTGGAATGAATTGATTTGGATTGGAATTAATTGGATCGGAATGGATTGAAGTAGTTTGGAATGAATTGGATTGGAGTGGATAGGATTGGAGTGGATTGGAATGGATTGGAGTAGATTGGAGTGGATTGTATATCAATTAATTTAATTGGAACGCATTGAAGTGGATTGGATTGGAACGAATTGGGTTGGATTGGAATGAATTGTAATTAATAGATTTGGATTGGAGTGGATTGAAGTGGTTTGGGTGGAATTCGATTGGAATGAATTGAGATCAATTGGATTCGAGTGGATTGTATTGAATGGGAATGAATTGCATTGGAGTGCAGTGGATTAGATTGAAGAGTATTTGATTGAAATTGCATGGATTGGATTGCATTAGAATGAATTGGATTGAATTGTAATTAATTTCATTCGAGTGAATTGTAATGAATTAGATCAGAGTGAATTGTAATTAATTTCATTAAATTAGAACAGATTGGAATGCATTGGAGTCGATTGAATTGGATTCTCTCTCGGGTTTTAGATCAGAACTCTATGCAACCTATTTTTACTTATGATCGACTATTGCGATAAAAAAAAACAGTGTGTGACACTCGTTCCCTGAGTGGCACTTTGCCTCGTGTGAATTACAGTACTCGACCAAAACAATGCCACTCGGGGTCCTTGTAACAAATAACTATTATTGGATTTAATTTGCAGATATGTTTGAGTTGGATGTGAAGAATGCAAAACAACCTGAACTCTATTTTGATGATCCACTCGATCTGATCCGTGTCTTCAGGACGATCGAGTTGCAAAATCTCAATGCTCTGATTCATCTGGAATCATTAGCTGGACCAATGGCCGATATGACCATGACTATATTGATGACTGAAGAGAGAATTAAGTCTGAAATGGATGAAATTGTTGAAGGGATTAAGGATCTAGAGGTAAGAGTGTTATATGCAAGTGTAGAAGATAAATAATGTTTGTCTTGAATTATTCACAGGAAGCTATTCGAGGTGCTGAAGAACGTGCTGCTAGCCTAGAACAATATGCAAATTATTTACTACATGGTGTTTTCCGAGATTTAGTCTGTTCGGAACAAGTTTTATACTTGAGGGTTTTCATTGAGGACACATATGTGGCATGTGTGGCAGATAATGATGCTAATCTTGACAGTTTTACAATGATGCGGTCGATTGAGAAGACATATGAAGACTCAAACATAGAGCTCGACAATTTACCCCACGAAGTGGTTCTCCTCTGTGAGAAAAAGGGATTCAGAGAAGAAATGAAAGTTTTGAAAGAGGCTGAAGATGCAGAAAGAAAGGTAAGAGAATCAAAATTTCCGGTAATAAGAAGCGACCTAAACACTCTTTCTCTTTCCTCGGAAAATTAGTTCGCACTGATGCACCGACTCTTGGCAGCCTTGAGACGGATCATGGAGCCGCCAAAGCCCAAGAAAAGGCAACTGATGTGTAGATCAACGCCTAAGCAGCCAAAACCAAAACCTGTTGTACAGTTACCACCACCCACGGATCAAGAGCAGCAGTACTTGAATTTCTTCACAAATTACTGCCCACAGGATAATCTTAACAGCTTCAGAGATCAATTCGCGGAGGACTTTGATCTTTTTCTTAAGGAGAAACGATCCAAAGACCTGGGCCAAATTACAGACAAAAAAGATGCGGAAGAGTGTCCCTTTTTTAGCTGAAGTGGCACTGAATCAAATCCTTTTTTTATTTATACCTACTTAGAATGTGGAATCGATATATCCAGAAGAACGTAAGATCGCGTGCTTGACTGATAATATCAGGTTTAACCCACTTTCTACCTAGTCACTATTTACTACTAGGAAGCAATTCAAAGCAGGATCTAAGAACCTCGCGTGACGAATTTATGAAAACTGGCGCAAATATATTTCTGAAAATGAGGAAACAGCTGTCACGATTACGTTTCTTATTCGGTGAGCTTTTATTTTTCCATTTCAAATATACATCAACTCCAGAGGAAACAATGATTTAAAACTTTGGTAGATTTAAAAGAGATAGAGGAAGCGGAACAAAGAAAAGTGTTTTGAAAACTGCGTGAAATTCTGGATTTTGCGTATAAGTTTGAAAGGCCGCTCGATACCAGACTACCCCCTGTAGTCATCCCCCGACCGCCGTTTGCTTAAAACTCTTCAAGAGCCTCTAACCCCTTGACACGCACAGCTCTCAGTCGCCATATAGTTTGCCCTCCTCTTTTCTCCTTTTCAGGTTTCATGTACCTAGCTCAACTCCACTATTCGCTATGCTATGCTTTTCAATCTTAGCGAAAGTGCTACGACCTACGTGAATAGAAGCGTTTTGTCTTTGGACGCCTAACATCACTTCTCCAAAGTCCAGATCAGAGATCGTAAAAATTGATAATAGGTGCTACTCTATACTCTATAGATAGGCTATGGAGCAAGAAATGATTCTGCGAGTTGGAGGGATAATATGATATATTATAGTAATCGTCGAAGCGAAAGTTTTATGAAGCACGGAACCTTGAGTTAGCAGGATTAGGTATGGACAACGATGGGCAGGTAGAAACGATTCGCTGACAGTGAAAAGATGCTCTTTAAATTCGCCTCGGCAATTTCTTTGCTATAGTCAGGATTATCTTATTTTATTTTTAATCTCCTCTATATATATTTAGTATGCTCTTAAAATTATTCTTTTGGGCGGAAACCAAACAATATACGATTTAGGTTTAGGATGAATGATTGAAAGGTGGTGTTCCAAAAGAGAATATCAATTTTAAGATTTTTCAGGGTAGACAAAAAACGTGCCTAAAAATCGGATTTAAATTTTAAGAAAAAAGTGGTAACGCACTTGGGAGATTCATCTGTGCTGAATTTAAGTGCTTAAAGTTGGATGAGGTTCTGAGAAAATGGAGATGGAAGTTTTTTTCGTTTGAATCACAAGTTTTCTTATTTTCTTAGACGGTGATTAAAGACTCAATTTTCCATTTTAGAAAAAAATGAGTTGTCTGCATTGTTAATTTCTAACATTAAAAATATAAGAAATTAAATGAGAATTTATCAAGGAAGCGAGAAAGAATTCTGTACAATTTAAATCGCGATTTGAAGATTAAACAAAAGTATACTTTCAAACTGAAGTGTTTCTGAATTGAGACCAAAAAAGTTTGATTAAAAAAAGTTATCCTGGTACGAGAAAATGGATGTAAATAAAGTTTAATGTAATAAAGTTAGCCAATGTGGAAAAAATCAACCGAGAATTTTAAGATTAAAATTGTATAGGTTTTTAAACTCGGTTTCAAATAGCGATTAAAAATCGTATTTTCAATTTTTTAATAAAATAAAATCATGTTTCCTAGTTATGGCAATGCTAAATGAGAATACAATATTTTTGATCTAAAACAATTATCCTGTTTAGAGAAAATAAAAATTGAAAATCGAGATATAGCAGTATAACAGACATTCTTCGCTAAAAATCCGAAAAACTAACAAAATAAATGATTTTTCATTACATTATAATAATTTTAAGAAATTTTAATTCTACAAGTTGAAATAAAATTATTACTATATTAAAACTTTAACTAAAACTTTAGTAAAACTTTAAAAAAATTATTATTGCATGAAAAAATGAGATTTTGGAAAAATCCTTTTACTACAATTCATATTTGATTTAAAAAAAATGAAATTATTAATAAAGAAAAGATTCAATTAAGAAGTTTAATAATTTTTATTTAAAAGCGTTTGAAATGTTTAAGATGTATTTTTTGAACTATTTTGAATGGAAACCATTCGAAATCAAACAATTTTAGATTAGGTAAATTAAAAAAAAAGAAAATATTTTAATGGCATGAAAAGGAATTGATGTTTTATAATTTGAAATGAGAAAATTTACAATCATAAGCTATCAAAATTTAAAATTTTTTATACCAAAATTTTGTATATAGGACATTTCCTTTAAAAAGGAATTTTAACTTGTATCATTTCTAATACAAAATGTTCAAAATTGAAAAATTATATTTTAAATTGAAGTATCTCGAAATTGAATAATTTCAGATTTAAATTTGTTATAATTGGAAAATTTCAAAACAACAAAAATGGAATATTTTTAGGTTGAAAGTTTAATTGATTTTGGTTAAAAATTTAAATATTTTGTAGAAAATTTAATTTATTTGGTTAAAAATTAATTTTTTTACTGAAACGTAAGTTTTTAAACTGAAAATTTAAATGGTCTACTTTTGGTTTATGATTTAAACTTTTTGCTTGAAAATTAATATATTTTTTGTCTTTTTTTTGGTAGAAGTTTGATCATTTTAGTTGAGAATTTATTTCTTTAACTGAAAATGTAACTGTTTCATATTTTGTGCAGAATTTATCTTTTTTATATAAAATTAATCTTCTTGGTTAAAAATTCTATTCTGTGATTGAAAATTTAACTATTTCGTTGAAGATTTTGTTTCTCTAAATGAAAATTGAACTAGTCTATTTTTGGTAGAAAATTCATTTATTTGGTTGAAAATCGCTCTTTTTTAGTAGGAAATAATGCTTTTTATTGAAATTGTATCTATTTGTTTTAAACTAAACTATTTTAATGAAATTTTATTTTATTTGATTAAAAATTAATTTTTTTTAAATATTTTTTTTGAATTGAAAAATCACGCGTTTTATTGGAAATTTGTTTTGTTGGTATAAAATTCACCTTTTAGCTTAAAAATTCAACTATTCAGTAAAACAATCATTTTTTTGCTTGAATGTTCATCACTTTGGTTAAAAATTTATCTCTTTAACTGTAAATGTAATTGTTCCTTTTTTGTAGAAAATTTATTATTTTTTATATAAGTATAATTTCTGGGTTGAAAAATTCTTCTGTTAGATTGAAATTTTAACTATTTCGTTGAAAATTTATTTTTGTACTGATAATTTAACTGTTCTATTTTCGGTTAAAATATAACTGTTTTGGTTGAATATTCGTTTTTTTTTATGCAAATTTACTTTTATAATTGAAAATTGAAATATTCATTTTTTGTGGAAAATTAATATTTTTTTTGTAATTTTTGTTTAGTTGAAAAATAATTGTGTACACCAAAAATGTAAAAATTGCATTTTTTCTTAAAAGTTTATCTTTATCTAAAAACAGATTAACTTAAAACCCTGAAGATGCATTTTAAACGAAGATTAATTTTCTACAAAGAAGGCGAAATTTCAACCTTACATATGAATTTTCAACAAAATTAACCGAAGAGATACATTTTTAATTGAGTTTATGAATCTTCAACAGATATATAAATTTGTAACAAAATAGATTATGTTTTGACCATGCTGTTGAAATTTTATTTTAAAAAAATGATTTCTCAACGAAAAATTTAATAAATGATATTTTAATCCATTAAAAATTCAATTTTTAATCATAAACAGTTGAATCTATCAAAAAACAGGAATTCTGGTTTAAAATTTGGTTTAAAATTCAAATATTTTTTTCAACTACTACTACTATTTTCAAACAAGAAGATTAATATTCTGCCAAAAAATACGAAATTTCAACATAATACATGAATGTTCAACAAAATAGTTATATTTTTAACCGAAGAGATCAATTTTTTATTAAGCTTATGCATGTTCAACAAAAATATGATCTTTTAAACCAAGTATTCGAATTTTCAACTTCCAATATGTATTAGTTGGTATTTCAAACCATACCAAATTTCAATTTTAAATCATAAAGTGTTGAAATAATCCAAAAAGACGAATTTACAAAAAAATTTGAATCCTCAACTAAAGCAGATTACTTTGACACCCAAAAGATGAATTTTCCACTCAGACCAGAAGATCAATTTTTTATCATAAAAGACGAATTGTTTAAAAAATGCATGAATTTTCATGAAAATAGTTACATTTTCCAGGGTAGAGTTGAATTTTTAATCAAACTTACTAATCTTCAACAAAAATCTGATTTTTTAACGAAGTAATCAAACACTTCACCATGGAATTTCACCTATATCCATTCTGTTATATGTATACTGGGTTTATTGTACAAGAAAAATATTTAAATTCTATCAATCTTGCATACAATACCATCAAAAATAATAAAAATTCCTTCTTTTCAACTGTTGCTAAAATGGTGTAATTTTTATAATAATAAATTTAAATTTTTTCCTCATGAATAATTCTTATTTTGGCAAAGTCTAAATTTGGTTTTAATGTGAATCTGAGAAGCACTGCCTTGGGAAATACTTGGCCAAACAAATTATACACAACAGAGTAAATAGGCATGCAGGCCTAGCATAGGGGCATGAATAGTGTTCCAATAATACATGATCGTACCTTTGCGCTTTACGGAAATCTGATTCTATTTTTTCCCGTTTCCCACGATACTTTAGGCACCAGCTGCATGGATTTCAGGATGTAGTAAAAGTTTCCCTTGCGCTTTTCACATCCTACTTAAGGCTGAGATAATTTTAGTCTAAAATTGGTAAAGAGAAATTGAATTTAAATATAAATTAAATTAAAAATAATCCCATTTTTCAATATTCAATTTATAAAATCATTCTATTCCACGCTTTTCAAATCTTAGTCGAGGTTGAGATAATTTTAGCTTTAAACTATAAAAGTGAAATTGAATTAAAGCATAATTTAAATTAAAAATAATTTAATAATTTAAATTAAAGCAATTTGAAAGTTTAAAAAATGGATGCTTAAATAATGGGTGGGCAAAAATTTCATTGGGAATTTTCAGTCTTCGAAATTTTATCTATATCGCTCTCAAATTTCTCCGAGTCAACACAAAAATAAATGCGTTTTTAAAATACGTTTTTGCAAACTTTATTCAGAATCATCAATATTAGGTAAATCGACTTTAAGCTCAATATTTTTCTTTAAAATTAGCCATAGAATACGAATCAAAAATTACTTTTTAAATATCATCCCTATAGACCTACTATTTTATATTGCCCATGAAAAACTCCATAAGTGGAAAATTGGTTTTTGCGAGTTTTTGGCACTGATTATGATTTTTTGTGGGTCTTTAAATACAAATTCTTTCTAATGCATGATGTCGTACTTTCTCTTGAAAATTAAATGTTTGAATAGATCGCTTAAACAATTAATGATTATTTATGACCATTTTCTCTCATATAACGTTTAGTACGTTCCCTAATGATAAATTTGAACAAAATTGACTAATCTTTCGAAAGACATAACTCAATAAGATTCAAAATCACTTTGAAATAAAATTCTTCACTTTTTCTCATGTTGCCCTCTTTTCCGCTTTTTATAGAGATTCTTCTTTTTTCCCTGATTTTAAAAACTTCTCCGTTTTCTCGTTTTTTTTTTTGCTTGAATGTGAACTGAATTAATAAAATCCAATAAGGACATCCAACTATTCCTGGATAGCAGTTAAGTTTTTTAGTTCAATCTGTTTAGTTGAAAATTTAACTATTTTATTGAAAATTATTATTTTCCATTAAAAATTATTTTTTACTTGACAAATTTCCTCGACAATTAATTTTATTTGTTGGTTTAAGATTCATCATTTTAGTTAAAAATTAATTTCCTTGGTGGGAAATTTAACTTTCCTTTGAAATATAAAACTCTTTTCTTAAGAATTGATCTGTTGCTGTTTAAGATTCATCATTTTAGTAAAGAAATTATTCCTTTGAAGAAAAATTTAACTGTTTTGCTAAAAAATTGATTTTCTTTTGGTTGACAATTGATGCTTTCTTGTTGAAAATTTATCTCTTTGGATGAAAATTGAACTACTTTTTAAAAATTTGTTTTATTCGTTAATTTTGTTTCGAGTGAAAATTTAACTATTCAATTTTTAGTGGAAAATTAATTTTTTTAATTGGACATACAACTATTTGGTTGAAAATTCATGTAATTTATTACAAATTTGTCCTTTCTGATAGAAAATTAATCCTTTTCGTTGAAAATTCAACTATTCAGTTAAACACGTATGCATTTGATTAAAAATACGTCCTTTTGTATTAAATTAATCACTTGGTTGAAAGTTCAACTATTTTATTAAAAATTGATGTATTTTTTCGGAATTGGTATTTTTTCGTAAACAATTAATTTTTATGGTTACAAATTAATAATTTCAGTTAAAACTTCATCCCTTTGGTTTAAAGTTGAATGAAACTTGGTAGTTTTTTTTTGTTACAAATTTAATTTTCAACTGTAAATTTAACTATTTGGTTGTAAATTCAACTGTTTAGTTGAAAATAAACTTTTTTGTTAGAAATAGAATTGTGTGGTGGAAAATTAAACTGTTTCGTAGAAAATTAGTATTTTTTCATTAAAAATGAATTTTTTTAAAATAAAAATTTAATTATACCATTTTCAGTTAAAAATATATCTGTTTTAGTTAAAAATTCAACTATTTGGTGAAAAATTCATGTTTCTGTTATTACAAATTCGACTTTTTTTCGTAGAAAATTCACCAGAGTGGGCAATAATGTCCCGAGACATTTTAGTACGTCCTAAAAACGTCGTAAGTCAGGAAAAATAACGCTATAAAAATATACAATGTTTTTTGGACGTTGGAACGGTCTAAAAACGTCTTTGGGGCGTTCTAAAAACGTCTTCAAATTTCGTGCCCGCTGGGACCTTCTTGATTGAAGAATCAAGTATTTGTTTTAAAATTGATGTATTTTGTTCAGAATTTAACTCTTTTAGTATATGTAATTAATTTTCTTGGTAATGGATTTATAATCTTAACTGAAAATTGATCTCTTTGGTTCAAAATTGAACTGCTTTTTTGGAAATTTTGCGTTTTTGGTTCCTCTTCATTAAAAATTCAACTATTCAGTAAAAAAATGTATGTGTTGTATTAAAAATTCATCTTTTTTGTATAAAATTAATAATTCTGGTTGAAAATTAAACTATTCCGTTGAAAATGAGGTATTTTGTTCAATATTCTTCTTTTCTCGTAAAAAAATTATTTTCATGGAAGATTTATAATTTTAGTTGGAAATTTATCTCTTTGGTTGAAAGTTGAACAGATTTGTTGAAAATTGTTTTTTTTTTGTATGAAAATTTTTTTGTCAAGCTGAAATTTTAACTATTTGGTTGAAAATTGAACTGGTTGGTTGATAATTTACCTTTTTGGTTGAAAATAAAGTCTTTTGTAGGAAATAAATATTTCCGGGTTAAAAATTGAACTGCTTGGTAGAAAGATCTTTCTTGTACTCAAAAATTCAACACTGTGTATAATATTTTTTTAATTTATTGAGTGAAACATCTTTCTTGGTTGAAGATTCAACATATGTTGAAAATTCGTCTTTTTGATTCAAAAAGAATTTTTCTCTTTTTCGGAGAAACTGCATCTATTTTGCTTGAAAATGAATGTCTTGTGGTTGAGGTTCCAACTATTTTCTTGAAAATTCTAATTTTTTGTTTCGATTAACTATTGATTTAATTCAACTTTTTTGATTTAAAATGAAAATATTTTTTTTGTTAAAATATCAACTACTACATTTTTTGTTGAGTATTAATATTTCTTTGATTAAATTACGAAATTACGTATTGGGATGTGGAGGGGGGGGGGCAAATTTAAAATTTAACGGCCCTTTCAAAAGGGGTTACACGATTCAAAATTTCAAAAAAGAACTTTTTACTCAATGTATTCAAGGCTCTCAATGATAGTAAATTTGTTTCATTTATATAGGTACGAGAAAAGATGTTATTTGTTTGTCTCATTTCCTAGTAAATTAATGACATAAATTAAAAACATCATTTTGCAGTGGGAGTAAATGTATAGTCGTGTTAAAGGCAAGGTGATTAAACCTATCATAAAATATAAGCAAACATGGAGGTATGACACCCACAATTTGTATTCAAGTATTTTACAATTTTATATGAGTTTATAAAAGTTTATTTATTAAAATTTTTATAAGGATAAAGACCTATGTTTGCTTTTTCCTATTTTACGTCATGTACAAAATAAAACAATAACTATTTAGAAAATTAGAGCTTTTACTCTCTAAATCCGAATTAGTAGAAATTTTACTACTGCAATTAGTAACACTGTGCCTGACTGCTAAATTCGTAATTTGATATGTTTTATATTTTACTGAATGAATTAGTAAGGGTGTTCCACTAATCCTTTTTATAGCTTTAATACTAAATTGAAGAGTTTAATTTTTTCTTAATCTATATTCTAAGTTTATTTTGTTATATTATTAAAAACTGTATATGGAAAATACAATATCCAAAATTGAAACGGTACCTACTTTTCCTATTTATTCAAATTTATACTGTTATAGTGTCCGGATGATTAAAAAAAAATTAAAGAAGTAAGATTTTTCATTAAAATTTTAATAATTTGTAACATGTGAAAAATATGCTTGTCATTATATCATTGTAAAATTAATTGGACAAAAACTAATAGATAATTTTAAAAGATTAGTTTTTGAATTGTTGAATCGAATGGCGCCATTAGTATTTGCGTATATCATATTTTTAAACAATTTAAAAATTCAAATTTTTCTTGCAAAAATGTGCCTACTGTTAAATTTTTAGTTTGGAATTCATCTCGTTTGGTTGAACATTCTACTATTTGTATGGAAATTAATGAGTTTGGTTGTAAATGCAACTATATTTTGTCAATAAGTCATCTTTTTTGGTAAAAACTGAACTGCTTTCTTCAAAATTCATTTTTTTTGTTGTTGAAAATTGATCTATTTCATTAACAATTGAATTTGCATGCAACAACTTTTCATTTCAAATTATAATCTTTTCTTTTGGTAGATGTATTAACTATTACATTTTTCTTGTTGAGAATTCATCTTCATTTTTAATCGATTGCAGTACCTAGTTGATATTTGAACTACTTTGTAGACAATTGCATCTTTTTGGAAAATTGACATATTTTGCAGAAAATTTAATTCTTTGTTCAAAAATTACATTTTTGGGTTAAAAATGAAACTGTTTTGTAGATAATTTGCCCTTTTCTCTTAAAAAATCAACAAATTTAATAAAATATAATTAGTATTCTTGAAAATATATCTTTTTGGTTGAAAACTTATTTTTTTTGCCGAAAATTCATCTGTTTGGTTGAGAATTCAACTATTTTGTTAAAAATCTGTTTTTTTTTTTCGATTAATTCAAGTATTTAAAATTCCGTCCTTTAATACAAATTTCATTTTTGAACTAATTTGAAAAAAGCGTTTTTTGGTCTGAGAATTCAACTGTTTTGGTTGAATTTAAATCTTTTTTGTCCGAAATTCAATCATTTGATAAAAAATGCATCTTTTAAGGTTGAAAATTCAACTTCTGTGATAAATTCGACATTTTCGTTCGAAAATTGAAATATTTTGTTAATAATTCATCCTCCATAATGAAAAATGAATCTTTTATGGTAGAATTTTATGGTAAAATTGGACTTTTTGGTAATACATTAACATGGGAAGGAAATTTTACTTCAGAAAAGTCAAATTTTTGTTAAAAATTCATAAATATCAAAATCGTAAAAACTATTATGGTATTTACATTCATTTCATTCAAAAGATTTCATTCCCCTTATTATTTTTTAATTAATTGGAGAATCAGATTTTAAATTTATTCAAATAGGTAATATTACCAACTCCTTTATAGTAGATACAGTTACTAATCCATTTAGTCGGTTATTCTTGCACATTGAATTTAAAGATTTTTACTAATTAGCAGTAAACGAATCGGTGCTATTTGAATTAGTAGAAAACTACTACCAATGACTAGTTTTTTTATTAATTTAGATTTAGAGAGTAACTTTTGAATGCTAAAATTTTGTGTTTCAACCCACCCTAATACCAAAATAGCGAGCTAAGTATAGAAAAATGTATGAAAGGCTGAGTGAACTCAGAGAAACCACTTATAATTCTTTTAATTAACACGCGCTACTAAGCATATAGTTTTTTTTTTTTTTTTTTTTTTTTTTTGCAAACGAGATAATGAGTTTCAGTAAGTGCGAAGAGGATTGATCCGTTGTACATAGATGGGCGAAGTACGATTGGAACGGAAAGTTCCTTCACTTACACAATTATGGATTGTGTAGGTTAAGGTTATCCAGTGCACTTTACACATGCAATTTATACTCCATTCACTACATTTAGAAACTGAGAAATTATACAATAAGTTATCAGAAATACACGGGAAAATTTTTTTTTGCAGAAAGTGGAGAACAAGTCATGGGATCTTGGACGAATACCCAAATTTTATAAATCTTGAATAACTTTTAGTAAAAGATTTCAAAAAACTTTCAGTACTAAATGCAAAAGTTTTGTATTTAGCATAAGAAATTTAGGTGTAAACCAAATTAAGTCCACGATTAATTATAAAAAAGTTGTGAATATTTTGAATTCGGTTCAAAAGAATATTTCTAAATGCCTAAAGGGGAAAACAGTGCGCTGTTATTGTAAGGAGTCCCAGATAGTCTGGGAAAATCTATTTGCGCAGTCGACAATGCGCAATAAAGATGTTTTTTTAAATGAGAACTGAATTAATTGAACCCGATAAGGAAATCCAACTATTTTAGTTTGAAAGTTAATCTTTCTGGGTTAAAAAGTCTATGGGATTGTATATTTTTGGCTTTGAATTATCTTTTCTGTTTTAGAATTTTATTATTTGATTCAAAATTGCTTTATTTATTATTTATTATTTATTTTTTATGGTAGAAAAGCCATATTTCTCGGTTGAAAACTGTTTTGTTAAAAATTCAACTGTTTTATAAAAAATGCATCTTTTTGGCTTGCAAATTTAACAGTTTGTTTGAAAATGCAACTGTTTTTGGATGTATTTGACTTTAATCTTCTCGAAATTTCGAACATTTGATTAAAAATTCAAC
Organism: Belonocnema kinseyi; assembly: GCF_010883055.1. NCBI lineage: Eukaryota > Metazoa > Arthropoda > Insecta > Hymenoptera > Cynipidae > Belonocnema > Belonocnema kinseyi. Next base: position 36,166,921 of record NC_046660.1, on the reverse strand, counting down.
TATTGCGTTAAACAGTCAAATTATCTTTAAAGCTGAACTATTTAGTTCTGAATGCAACTATTTTTAGTCAGATATTAATTTTTTGTTCGTTAATAATTAATCTTCTGTATTGAAAACTCAACAGGTTACCTTTCAGAATTCAATTTATTTGTTCAAAATTCATTTTATTGGTTTAAGATTGAACAACTTTATCAAAATTTTGTTTTTGCTTAAGATACAATTTCTAAACTGAAAATTTAATTATTCCATTTTTGTTTGCTAATTTATCGTTTTTAGTGAAAATTCAACTACTTGAAAATGAAAATTTTTGTAAAAATTCGTATTTAGGGGTTGCTAATTCATCAGTTTTATAGAGAGAAAAAAACTATTTTGTTGGAAATTTGTTTTATTATTTCTTCGAAAGTTCAACCATTTTTTTTAAGTCGTCTTTTTTAGTATTTTTTATGGCTTGGAATTTCAAATTTTTTGTTGAAAATACAACATATTTCGAATTCAAATTTTAGGCTTTTCATATTGAATTCAATATTATCCCAATATATAAATTTTCTTTTAAAGAATGGATCCCCCTATTATTTAGTTCCCCTATTTTCGCGAAAATTCCCGTTATTTCCCCTATTTTGTTAGTTAGAATTTTGGTCTGAATTTTAGGGAGCGGTGATTCGTATTTGTGGCAGAATCCTGGGGGTCTTAGCTTTGAGTGATGTTCTGTGACAAAGAAGGGGTGGGGTGAACAGCGTTGCCAAAAAAAATATATAAGTGAAAAAATTGGAAATTTCATGCAATGTCTACGCAAGTATTTAATATAGGTGTGTACTAATGTTACAGTTGCGTGTACAGTCAATCTCGAGCAATGAAACAAGATTGCAGCAAATCCGTTATTTTACGTGTCCGACGTAAAGCGTAATATGTACTTAAATGGCCCCTACAATGAAGAATAAAATGCTGTTAGAAACGAACATCAGTGTAAAATTCTACGTACTGTTTAATTAGACTTAAATTTAAATTCAATTATAATTGAATATAATCGAAAAAAATATAGAAATTTTTTAATGTAACTGGTTTTGATTTAAAATAAAAATCTTTATGGATTGAATTTTCTAAAGTCTTTTTTTGAAGTTCTGTTACCAAATTTGACTTTTGGAAGTTTATGTTTTCAAATATTCCTTTCTAAATCGTAATTTCTTTTTTGAAATGCACAGTTGTTCATTATGCCTTTTATTGTTTAAGATTACTAAATAAAAAAAACATGTCAGTAACTGAACTCTTAAATAATTTTTCTTCAATTCACCTTTTATTCAGTTTAGTTACCAAAATTGATTTTTCAATAATTTTTTTAATTTTGTATAAGGACATGAGATCAATGCTTTAATGCCGTATACCAAAAATGTAAAGCCCCTTTATATATATCGTACGCCTTGGTAGGGCATTGATCCTACTAAAAAACGAAAACGAAAAGAGATGGAAGACATGTCAATGATAAGAAGAATAAATACGCCTTTGCAATTTGTACTTTCATTTTCAGCCTGTGCGCGTCGCTATCTAAGAAATCCGATGAGGTAGAGAATTTTTATTTATCGGAATGAAGGGGTTGATTTTTGTTGCATTTTCAACAATTTTCATGAGAGTGTGAAGGATTTTACATTTTTCACAGACTTTGAAGCCTTTCATGGGATTTATATAGAATTTTAAGAAATTACGAAGGATTTCCACGAAGGAATTTTCTGGATTTCTAAAATTTTGTAGCATTCTAAGGGATTTTTAAAAAATTCCAAAAGGATTTCTATCGATTTAAAGTAATGTTTACGGAATTCAAAAGATTTAAAGGAATTTTTTAACAGAATGCTATTGTTTACAAAACTTTCCAAGAACTTAAAACTATTCAGAGATTTTAAACGTTGAAATTTTTCTAACGCATTTTAAGAAATTTCGACGAATTAAAAATTATTTAAAGTAATTTTTAGTATATAGAATTCCTGAAAATAAAACCAAAAATGAAACGACCATATTTTGTCAATCACCGTAAAATGTTCTTATTGTAGTTTCAAAAAAGATCCTCTTTAAAACAAATTCTAAAAAAGAAAAAATTTTGTGACAAAAAATTAAAAAGAGTAAAAAAAGATTGACAAAGTATTAGAAAAGTGTCGGAAATTTGAAAAACACCGTTTTTCAGCGGACCTCCGGGTTTCGAGACCCCCTGAATCCGAAAATCAAGTTTTTACGATGACGTATGTCTATCTGTCCGTCCGTCCATCCCTCCGTAAACACGATAACTCTCGAAAAAATGACCGAATCAAATCGATATTTAGCAAACTTTGTTCAGGTCCTAAAAGAAAGGGCAATTTCGTTAACCAGTTATTTTGGATGAAAATTTAAAAAGTTTGAGCATTTTCAAAATTTTTGGGACCATTTTTTTATATTTAAAATTTTCATGTGTCTAGAAAAGAAATAGATTGCATTTTGAAAACCCTACAAGATTATCGTAATAACTTTTTGGATTTCCTTGGAAACTCGAAAATTCAAATTTTGATTGCACAAAAAATAAAAAAAATAAAATTTCTATTTTGTGGTCAAACTATGCAGAATACAAAAAAAGATGAATCAACAAAAATTGTGATCCCAAAAAAGATACACAATTTCGTTAAGAATCACTTCTTGATATCACGCGTACCTTTTGTTTTATTCGAGAAAAATAACGATGAAATTAAAAAAATAAAATATATGAATGTTTTGAGAAAACGACCAAAGTTACGAAGAAAAAATTTTTTAAAACCTGTTTCCAAATGTCTGCCGAAAATCGAGCGCGCAGCGCGAGTGTCACGATGAGAACGTGTACCTCAAAGCCTAAAGAGCTTTGAGAAACTTGATCTTTAAAAATGTTCTCGGAATTATAGTTGGGTTTTCAACAGATTTTGGGAGATTTCAAGACAATGTTATGGATATGAAAGGATTTTAATTTCATAATAATATTTGTATGAAAAATGCAAGACCTCAATTTTTCGAGAAAAAAAATTCTCTTCACTAGAAAACTTGTTTAGTTTGCATGAAACTTTCAATATTTTCCAAGGGATATCAAAATATTTGAAGGGATTTCAAGATTTCTTAATAAAGGGTCTTTTTTATGTAGAGTGGAAGTTTTTAAAATATTGGATAAAATAAAGAAAGTGTTTAAGAATTAAGGTTAATTGAGATTAATCAGATTTATTTCTTGGTCGAAATATAAAAAAACTTTCTACCTTTCCATAAGCCAAACTTGTTTCCTACTTTCAGATTCAAACTCTTCATTTTCTTTGCCATGCTGAGAATTGGGTTCTGATATAAATTCATTCAATTCTCTTAAAGAAGTACATAGTTAAAACTTGATATCCTTTTTTTAAACATTTTATTATTTCACAATCCTTCAAAGTTTTTTTAGCCAAGTCCCAATAATTACGCGCGCACTAATTGCCCTTTCTTTAGAAAAAAAATCTGTATATTTTCCTACATTTTATTAAGTGTTTTACAGAAAATCTTGCATGCAGTTGCGTCGATACAGATGGAGGGGGTGGGGCAGGGGCAGGGGACAGTCCCCCAAT
>NC_046660.1:36141067-36163339 GCF_010883055.1 Belonocnema kinseyi | reverse complement strand
GTACCTTATACCATATACGATAGAAAGTGAGTTTGCCCACGCAAAAAATTTCTTCCCGGCGCCACTGCTTGCATGGAATGGAAGCTTCTGACACATTTCAAGTGAACAATTTTAAATTTAATGCCGTTGAGTTGTGAATTATAAAAAATTTAATTTTTATTTACAGTTCGAAGATTCTAAATTTCTTAATCCTAACTATCATATTCAATTCAGAAACAATACAATCGAAATATACATTCATCTGTGTTTTTATTAAAATCTTATCAAATATTCTTTTTAAAATATTTGTTTAAATTATACAATAATTTTAAATTTACCCAGGTATTTTAAGCAAATTGTTGTATTATCTTTAAACCTGTCAAAATCCTTAAAATGCTAAAACATTTTCTTAACTCTGTATTTTCCTTGACCTTTTTGGAATAAGTTCAAATTTCGAATTATTTCTGAAACTTTTACAAAACTTCTAAATATTGATGAAAATTATTCAACATTTTTCTAAAATTATCTAAAAATCCTATCAAATTTTAAAAAATATTCTCTTAAAAATAATTATTAAGAATAAAAAAACATTTAAACTTTTTCAGTTATCTTAAATCGCTTATATATCTCTTATTAAATTCACTCGAACTTTTCTAAATTAATAATTAGTTTATTTTGATTAATTCTTCAACATTTTTTTCTTTTCTTAATAATTCCAAATATTCTCTTAAAATTAGTTTTTTCAAAATGAAACGTCATTTACAATTTACACAGGAATTTTCAGCATTTCTTTTTATTATCTTAAAATATTTTTAAATGCTTGAATGGAATCAAGAAATTCTACTGTAAACTTCAGAAATTTATATTTTGTTTTCAATTCTTTCATATCTTTTTAAATTTTAAATCAAGTTGCAATATTTTCAAAACTTCTAAATATCTCTTAAACTTACGCGAATTGTATAATTGTATACGAAGTTGTATAAGGAACATAATTGAAGCGCTAAGAACGACGAAAATCGTTTTTTATAGTTACAAGTACTTTAGGATTTGGCCTATCGATAAAAGTTAGAAATATGTAAAGAAACAAATTTTTTTGTCCCAAAACGTGGTTAAAGTTGAAGCAGTTGCTGAGAAATGATTATGACGACTGTGTAAAGCTCATTTTGGTTTTTATTCTTCTTATTAAGTGAAATGATGATGAGGATTAAACTCATATCTTATGTTTCCTGTGACTTTTTTAAACTACTCAGGAAACAAAAATCCATTCACTTCTGTTGAATGCGTTTCGAAGGCTTTTGAATTACGTATCTGTCACTGTAATTCCAAAATTGCCGCCGATTTGTTTTTTAAAGACTTTTAGTCGTTATAATTTTGTTGACTAACTTATATGCCGTAAAAAACTAATAACTGAAATAGCAAAAGGAATCTAGTAGACCTGCGCATGACTTCTTTTAATTCTTCGATCATTTCTAAATTTAAAAAATCGTGTGAAAATATGGCAGCTTAACCCCAAAAGTCGGTCTCATTCAAAAATCGGAAATGGTCATATTGCAGTACATGGCAGATTCGAAACTGCTTGAGAAAATGACCGATTCACATAGTCGCCAATTGATTCTGTTTTAACTTTCTGAATCTGCAAATGACAGATACGCAATTCACAGAGTCGTCTTTTTAATGGATTCTTTTTTTCTGGGTAAAAGATCATTTTCAAAGTTTTTAAAGTTTTTTTTTTAAGTTTGCAATAAATTTCTTAATTTTTCTGGTAAACATACAGATTTTTTCGGTGAATTTCAAGATATTTTGGGTCGGTTTTTGAGGACAAAACTGTGTCTCACGTTTTCAATAATTGTATAACTTTTATTAACTTTATACGTTATAATTAATTCAAAAGCTTTCTTTTTGAATAAATGACAATTTCATATGAATTCTAAGTAAAAGAAATTCTAAATTTATTTAAATTTTATGTTATTTCTATTTTATACTGCTTTTGTTTTAAAATTGAATAATTTTGATTTGAATTGTTCAACAGTTTAACAGTTTCTTGCAAAGTGCAAACTTTAAAAGTTCAATAAATTAATAACCTAACTTAGTTGTAAGTTAAACCCTTAAAATTACAGTATAATCAATGACAATTGGAAAATTTAGAAATCAAGAAGCGAAATGTAATCAGAAAAGCTGAAGCTTGTACGGATTCAAAATTTTTATTTTTTGCCAAAATTTTATTGGCTGAGAATTTGTTATTTTCATCTGATTAAAAGGAGGTACTAATATGGAGGAGGGCCTGCGAAAAATATTTTATGTAAACCTTACTTATTTATGCTAGTAACATATTTTTATTTTATTTCGCTGATATATTGTTTATAATATAAAATTTATTGAAGAATAACGCTTTACTATTTTACAGTCTCTGCTGCTAGTTTAGCTTTGTCGTTAAAAAGAGGCCATCAAACTGATTAAACTTATCATTTTTTATTGTAGACCAGAAATTACGGCAACCGGTACTTCCCGAGATGCGTCACGAAATGCGATAATCGGTATTTCCAGAGATGTTTTGACAACATTTTGCGTAATAATTCAGTAAACTTTTAGAATAAATCTCCCTTTGTTAGTGCAAATACTCATATAAGTGCACATATTATTCAACATAAATTTGATTAGGAATTGTCTATGGTTATGGAATTTTCCGTAACGTTTGCCCTGAAAAGCTGGAAAAGGGGTTAGAATTACGGAAAATTCCATAACGTTAGCCCGGAAAGACCTGGAAAAGGGGTTAAAGTTAAGGAAAATTCCGTAATCACAGACAGTGTGATTTTAGTATTTATTACATATTTTATTATTCATTAAATATTTTGTTATTCAGTATTTAATGTTTTTATTGCACAATGTAATATTGTTCAAAACCGATATTTAATATTGCCCGTTTTTCATATAAACCAATCTCTCACTTTCAGTCCTACTCTATTCGCGGCCTTCCTAGGACTGCTGGATCAAGCAATTTCTTTGCGGAGTAGGGCGAGAGCGGTTGTGACATATTATATATATATATATATATATTCCAATTGGAAACGAGTCAGGCGACCCTCACTGTTTAGATTTATATCCTCCCGAAATTAGTCCAACGCCATTTGAAGGCAACCCCCGACACATGACTGAAAGCGAGAGTTTGGTGTAACACTATTCTTTTGTTTAACCCTGCCCCTTAGAATATACCTTGAGCGTTGGAGACTAAAACTCGTACACTGCCTTATCCTCAATAAATTATAAAATTCTAGAAAAATACCACTTTAAAGTTTGTTCCTATCTTGCGTTATTTTAAAAATTTTTGCGAAGATGTGTAAGATTTTTTTCTTAACAATACAAGTTTTTGTTGCGATGAAAAACAAAAAAGGACTGTTAATTTATGCTGTTCTTTATTTTTTAGACACCCAAAAATTGTATTGTTGAGAAAAAAATCAATCTTAACAGATTTTATCAACATTTTCGCAAAAATATCGAAAATAACGCGAGATAGAAAAAAGTTTCAAGAGACAGTTTTCTAGAATTTTTGTAGAAAAATAATTTTACACTGAAACTCTTCTATAGCGCCCATTTTGGGGCTGACGGAGGATGGAAACTAACTCATTATAGCCCGCTCCGCTTTTGTTTGTTCACGCCTGAGGACTCGTCTGAGTAACAGCTGCAGACCCCGCGCAGCTCATGTTACACCTACCTTCGGCGCAGCGTCGATTCCCGAAAGGACTATAGAAGGGCGGGCTTCTGAAGGGTTTCACTGTATTTCTTTGTATCGTCTTATACCAAACTTTTTACAAAATAGCTGAATCCTTAACAAACAAAACAAATATGTACCATTTGCATTTTTAATAAAAAAATCTGACATTTCTTCAAAAAGACGCATATTTTTTACAAACAAGTTCAATTTCTAACACGAAAGTAGAAATCTGTAACGAAATAGATGAAGTTTGCACAAAAAAGACGAATTTTTGATAAATATTGACATTGTCAACCAAAGAGATGAAGTTTCAACTTAAATGATGAATCTAATGAAAAACAATGAATTTTTAAAAAAATATATCATTGAGTCCTTGACCAAAAAAGATTAATTTTCAATTATGTACTTCATCTTTAACCAAAAAAACGAATGTTCAATCAAATAGTAGAATTCTAAAAAAAACAACAGATTAAATGGTTTTGAATACAAAATAAAAAATTTAAAATAAATATTTCTATTTTTATCATTTTATCATTTATATTTTTATCATTATTATTATTTATTTTTTTATTTTATTTCTATTATTTATTATTATTTATTATTTATTTTCTTTTATTTATTATTATTTTTATTATTATTATATATTTATCATTTTTATAATTTTTTATCATTTGTTTTCAAGGTTATAGAAATATAATTTGCGTAAGATTCTTGAGAAAATTAGAAAAGATTTTTGGAGCTTTCAGATATGTCGAAAAAGTATAATTTTTTATTTTACAGGGTTTTGCAAAATGTTATAAAAAATTCGAGTCAGTTTAAAAGATATGTAGGACTTTCAGAAGTTTGGTAAATAAATATATTCTAAACCGAATCGAATCATTCCTAAAATTCTGAAAAATCTTTGAAAATTAAAACAATTGCGCTTTAATCTTCTATTTTTTTAAAAACATTTTAGCAATATTTTGAAATGTTTTAAAACATTTTTTTATATTCTTTAAAAATTTATTTTGCAAAATCGAATAATTTTTTACAGCAATTTCAAGTGAAGTATTTCTTTATTTTGTTAAAGCCTTTTAAACTTCTTGAAAAGCTATGCAAATTTTTTTTAATCTTAAAAAGTGTACATTAAAAAAAGAATTTGTAAATCTTTTGAAATTTCAAAACATTTTGTATTTGTTTCCGATACATTTAAATCTTCTAAATATCTTTTACAATTATTTAAATTTTTTCAGAAGTTGTCTTAAAATTTGGAAACATAAAAAAAATTGCCTTCAAATCTTCCAGATTCTGTTTTGACAATTTTGGAAATTTTTTGCAATGTTTGAAATTATTTTTAAATATGCTCCTAAAATTAAATTTAAAAAATAAAAAATCAATTTAAATTATCCCATGAATGTTAATAAATATTTTTTATAATTGTGAAACTTTTTATGATGCTTAAGAAGCTTCAAAATGTTTATTTCCAAATATCCAAAAATTACTTTATTTTAACTTTAAACTTTTTTCAAGTTTTAAGTTAATTTTTAATCTTTTTAAAACTTCTAAATATCTCTTAACTTATTCGAATTTTTTATAAAACTTTGCAATTTTGCTAATTGAACATTTTCGCTTTAAAATCATTCACATCCTTTTTTGAAATTTTAGAAAATAATTTAAAATTTTTGAAATCTTTGTTTATTTTCTCTTAAAATTTATTTTTCAAACTAAAATATAAGTATAGATTTTTCCAGGAATTTGAAGGAATTTTTTTATTATCGTGAAACCTATCTGAATCTTTGAGAATCTATTTACGAATATCCCAAAATGTATGTTTTTTCTAAATTTCAAAAATGTTTTCAAGCTTGAAATTAACATTGAATCTATTTTAAACTTTTAATTATCGTCTCTTAATCTTGATCGAATTTTCTATAAAACTTTGTAATCTTGCCAACTGAAAATTTTTCTTTAAAATCGTCCCTTTGGTTTCAAAATTTTGAGAAATAATTGTAAATATTTTGAAACCTTGTTCAATGTTTTCTTAAAATTTATTTTTAAACATTAAAAAGCAGTTTAAATTTTACAAAGATTTGTAAGAAATATTTTAATTCCTCTTAAACATTTTAAAATTCTTAAAAACCTATTTTTTTAGAAATATTCAAAAATCGACACATTGCATGTTTTATATCGAATTGCTGGACACCTTTGTTGCATTGATTATTATTATTGCATATTCAAATAACCTTACATTTCTCATAAATATAAATTTTTCAGAATTTTTATTTCAAACGGGAAAAAGAAACAACAGGTTCATCCAACCATGAACGCGGGTCTCCCGACAAAAATAGTACTGAGATTGCGATAGTTTCGAGAAATAATCGAAAATGGCATCATGCGCTTTTTAATAATTGGACCAAGAATAAACAGTTTTGATTAATAAAAAACGTCTTTATACTAAAACGTTTATTTTTTAACTACAGTAAAACTCTTCTATAGCGCTGATTTTGGGGCTGACGGTGGATGGGAACTAACTCATTATAGACCGCTCCGCTTTTGTTTCGTTAGCAATTTTTTCTCTCTCTTGACTGAAAAATCTTCATTCGACATTCAACTGATGTTAAAAAGTCGTATTTTTGGTAAAATTCGACTATTTTGATTAAAAATTTAAATATTTTTTTGTTGAAATATCAAATACTTCATTTTTTGTTCAGAATTCATCTTTCTTGGATTATAATTTTAATTGCTTGGATGAAAGTTAAACTTTTTTGTTAAATTTTCTTTCGGTAAATGATTCGTAATTTTAATTGAAAATTTATCTCCTTGGTGAAAAAATAAGATATTTAGTTAAAAATTAGTTTTTTTTTTGGCTGAAATTTAATCTTTTTTATTACAAATCAAACTAATTCAGTTGAAATCTGAACTGTTTTGTTGAAAAATTGTTGTTTTTTCTTGAAAAATTAATTTTTTAAAATTGAAAGTGTAACTATTTCAGTTCTATATTTCACATTTTTAGTTATAAATTCATCTCTTTAGTTGAACATTAATCTTTTTAACCAAAAATTTAATTGTTTAATTTTTTGTTTAAAAAATTATCTGATTTAGTTCAAAATTCGTCCGATAATAATAGTTTCAAATTGTTTCGAGTAATTTGAACATAGTTTAGAGTTTAGAGAATTAATAAAAAAAGGCGCCATGCGATTTTTAAACATTGGATTAGATTTTCAAGTCCTCGAAAAAAAAAATTCCTCCTTTTCCACAATTTTTAACTTTCTTGGTCGGAGTTCTGTTAGTGTGAAAGCTACATTTATGTACTTGAAGATTTACAGATTTTTTTTTCCTATACAAGTTTTACGAACTGACGAGGCTATCATGGAGAGGATAACGAAAAAAAAGAAATTACAGAAAATGTTATAAGTCAGCTTATTTTTTTTTTACTTTTATTATTTGCATTTATTGTCCATAAAGTGAATAAATATCTCTCCAAATTACGCATCATTCCATTATTTAGGTCACTTTCAATCCACTCATGAATCTGGCTTTTCCTTTTTGCGGAATTTATGGATATGTAACCCTTTAAATAGTTGAAAGAACTGACTGCATTCAAAAATAAAAACGTGTATATATATACATCGAATTTAAAAATAAATTGATCGATTGACACTAGGAAATTGACGCGCGAAGTAATAAGGGCCACTTAAGATCCAGACGTGGCTGACAATGGGTGTAGTGAGTTCACTGCAGTTCACTGGTCTTCGCACAAACGTTCGTTGTCCGAACAAGTGTCCAGGTCCATATGGTCGAGTCAGTCGTTCTGGCCAGTAAAAGCAGTTTGTCTCAAGAATTAATTTATTTTTCTTTCATTCCAAGAAACGGTCAAGGAACTTCCTTGATCTTATTTATCAACATGCTTTTTCGCTTTTAACTAGAAAATACTCATAATTGTTTTTATTTGAAAGACACCTACTTTAGATGTATTCTTTAAATTCAAAATCATTGAACGATCATGGATACTAATGGTCCTTGGTGGAGAGCTCTATTTAGTAGATGTGATTAGAGTCAAGGGAATTTATGCATTATTATCTGTGAGATGTCGTATTTTTGTGTGATCTATCACATTTAATGACTTTGTGAAGCTCTTCACCCCGGATGATTGCTAGAGTGACTGAGCAGCTATCTGCATCGCTCAGTCTTCTCATGTCAATTCCTTCATCCTCGGCAGAATGGGATTAGAAGAGAATGAGGCATGCTTAAGCCGAAAGGAATTTGGCTTGATTGTATAAAAATAATAAGAAATTATTCATTCAAATAAATATTTGCCTTTTCATTAATTTATGTTTCGACAACAACTATATTGTGTATTCTGAAATTTAAGGAACATAATTGAGGGCATCACAATGGAAAATATAAATGCAAATAACAAAGTTTTGAAATAATTAAAAAAATTTTAATTTGTGATTCTATTTTACAAGTGAAGCATATAAATAAAAACTGCACAGTCTTTACCATGTTCCCCTCTTTACCCCTTTTAGTTAAAAATACAACGATTTGGTTGAAGATTCAACTATTTTGTTAATTATTAATTTTTTTATTGAAAATGTAACTATTCCATATTTGGTTAAAAATTGAAATTTTTTAGTTTAATAATTTTCCTTGTCTAAGATTGTAGGCAAATCCTTGAACTCTGAGATACACCTCACGGTTATATTAATTTAATAAATAAAAATTAATAGTCTTCGATTGAAATACTGTTTATATTTAAATTAAAATTCTAATGAATATATTAATTTCTTTTATTCTGTCCACCTAACACCTTTATTACAAAATTTATACTAATATAATATTTATACACACAAACATAATTCTATTTAAATTCTTAAGTTATATATTTTAATTATTGAAAAATTCAAATTTTTAATTTTTCATTACAAAAGCTTTTTTGTTTGTAAATTCAACTACTTCGTTGAAAGTGGAACTACTTTGTTAAACAGTCATTTTATTATTTGAAGATTGAACTATATTGCTAAAAATTCGTTTTTCTTTTGGTTCGAAATTAATTTCTTTAATGGCAAAGTTAACTATGCCATTTATTTAAGGAAAATGAATTGAGGAATGAATAATAAAATTGATAAATTTTCAAAATTATGTCTTTTAAAGCAATTTGAAACTAAAAGCATTAATTTATTCATTAAATTGTTTTTGAAATCTTCTTAAATTTTATCTTGGAACTCATTGTTAGCTTTCCAAGTAATTTTGATAACAATTTCTTATTCACTTGATACATTTCAAAATGCTTAAAAAGATTATTTTATGTTTTAAAATCCTTTCACGTATTATCATAATTCGGTATATTTTCATAACTTCTAAATATATCTCCAAATTACTTAATTATTTTGGGAATTAATAATTGTTCAATTGGCATTTATTGAACAACATTTATTTTTTTGGAAATCTTTTTATATATTCTCTTAAAATGAATTTTTCAAATTGAAAAATCATAAAAAAATGTCCCGGCAAACTTAAGAATTTTTATTTTATTTTCTGAAAACCTCAAAAGATCTTTAAAAAGCCCCAAAATGTTATTTTGGAATCTTCAAAAATCAAACTTTATTTTTGTATTTTTTGAAATCTTTTTCAATTTTAAATTGAGTTTGGATCGTCTCAAAACTTTTAAATATCTTTTAAATTAACTCAGACTTTTTCCAAATTGATAATTGTTCAGTTGTTATTTATGCAGCGAAATTCAATAGTTTTACTCACATATTAAAAAAACTTTAAATAGAACATTTATGATTGTAACTTTCAAAGCTTAAATTTTAACACTCCGATATATTAACGATTCAAGTCTTTCTATTTCGAAAAATTCAGTATAAAATTGCTTAGCTCCTAATATTTGACTTGTAATTTTTTAATTCCAATAAAAAGTAAAATATTGCCAAATATTTAGAAATGTTCTTTTCCCTAATTGATAAATTTCAAATTAAATTGTTTAGAAATGGAATATTTTATATCCATAAAAATATTTGAAATGAGAAATAGTGAAATTTATGACATTTAGTATACCAAAAGTTTATAATTGTTTAACTACTGAGGTTTCAAATAATGTTAATGATAGTTTCCCTCAGTATTTTAACTTTTGTGAAATCTTATATTTTATTTGCAATGATTTGTAATTTTCTACAACAACTTATTTAAAATTAAAAGTGTTTTGTTGACGTAAAACTCCCAAATTTAAAAAATAGAAAATCCTGTAGTCTTATGTTATAACTTGTAGATTTTTACAGCAAAGAAAAAAAATTATTAATAAAAAGTTCAACCAATTTTTGAATCATAAAAAATTAAAATTTGTTGTTAATTTATTTACTTTTCAACAAGTAAATACAAGACAAAATTAGCTATTTTTATTTAACTGTATTTTTTGTTGTTAAATTTTGTACATGTTTTACAAAAAAAGTAATTTTTTTAACAAATAACTACAGTTGTAAAAATTGTTGACTTTTTTGTTAAAATTTTTACCTTCTAGGGTGCAAAGTAACATATGGGTAATAATGAATTAAGATATTAAAATCAAAGCAAAGGGCCTGCAAAAACTAAAGAGCCGTTCCGATGTTTCCGCTTTACGAAACGCCGGAAGTCAGTGACCGGAAGTGGATCATGAAAAATATGGGGTCGATTGAACTCTCGTAATAACATGTTTCAATGCTGCTCTGGTAATACACATGCATGCACACAGTATATAGGTACATAAATTCTACACATAATTTAAATTTATTGCGTAACTCCATAATGAATATGTTTCTCGGACAAGGAAAAGCTTTTGAACTAAAAATTTAATTTTTAACAAAGAGTCGAGGTAAAAAAATAACAACAACAAAACAACCGCCTTTTTCAGTTTCATTCCATGGCGAAAGAAACAAATGGGTTATCGATTTTTTTTATTGCACTGATGTCAAAGGGTTAATATTTTTCATTCCAATAATTTTATAAACAAATTTATGATTCTTATACTTTTTAATTCATAAAAAAGCTTTCTTAGTGAATTTTTAACAAACACACACACACACACACACAAACACACATACTATATATATATTAAAAATGGCTGAATTGTGCATTTGTTCATAAAATTTGTTGAAGCCCTTAACACGGTTTACTGAAAAATAAAGAAATGTCGAAAATTTTTATTGAAAAGTAATTTTTAAGTTAATTCCTTGAAACCCCGAAAGCCTATCTATTAAACAATAGTAGAAAAGTTAATTTGTTTATTAAATCGCATAATGTTTAAAAAATGGTTAATATAAGAGTATTTTCTAAAATACATATTTTTCGCGATCGAAAAACCTTGAAAATGTTTTTAAGTTCTTGATGTTCCTAGATCAAAGAACATCACAATTCAGAATTGTTTATAATATTACCGAATTGGAAAATTCGAGAATTATAAGATTCACATAAGCTTATAACATCACCGAATTTAAAAATTCCTGACAGAAAATTGCCGAATTATAAAAGAACCGAACTAGAAAATTATCGAATTAAAACAACCAAACATTTTTTCAATAAAACTATTTGATCATTGTATTTAAAAAAAATAATATTAATAACAAATTTTTAATTGTTTAAATTCGGAAATTCTATTAATCGGAAATGTTCAAATTCGGTAATATTATAAATTGTTAGAGATTTTATTATTCGGAAATTTTCCAATTCAGGAATTTTATTATTCAGGAATTCTACATTGTCCGGAATTTAAAGAACTTTGGATTCCAGGCATTTCAAACTATAATTTTAAATTTAAATTATAGAATTTTTAAAAATGATAAATATATTATTAATAATTATCATATTTTGCAGTTCCAAGTGACATTCGAAGTGATAGGATGGATTTTTTTACTAAAAAAATTTGATTTATAAAAAAGAACCAATCACTGTCATTTTTAACAATCAAAGTTGAAGAATTTTCAATATTGTGAACCTTTAATGTTTAATTATCTGAAAAACTTTGAAAATTATTTACTTTATAGTTGAAAACATTCAAAATTAACTAATTCAAACTTGAGGCGTTAAATATTAAACAATTTCAGATTCTGTTCAAAAATTGAAGTGTTCTTAAATTAGATTCTTGAAACTAAGTCGTTAAAAATAATAATTTTCAACTTATGTATTACGATTAAAAGAAATTATTTGAAACTAAAGTCCAAAAGTAATAACTTAAAAATTAATTTCGAAGATTTTTGTTATTAATAATCTATACAATTATTGTACTATGCACTAGGATGGATTGAAAACCTTAATGTGGAATCAATCAATTTAAATCTATAAGTAACGCGCGAGAACTGAATAGAAAAATTTTTTCGATGTTTTCATTCGTGCACAAAAATGAAATTTAATTACAGGCGTATATTAAAACATAATAATCTCGTGCAGAGTAGTATCCTCAAATCTGAAAAAAGTTTTAAAAGGCTCTGCACACCCCAAAAAATGTAAAAAAATGAAAATAAAAAAACTTTAAAACTCTCCGGACAATAATTTTTAAACCCAATTTGCTCGCGCGCATTACCTTAATTTAAATCGATCTATTTCACATTCATTACACTTCATGGGGGTTCCAACCCACTACTTTTGGACATGGTATTGTTTGCGGTTTCTAAAACCATTTTTTTCAAGTCACCCTAATATACAAGTTCTTAAATATAGAATATGTAAGTCCAGAGTCTAAGCGTACATCTAAAATTCTAAATATAAGCATACGTACCCGCCATGTGCTGCATGAAATACGTTTTCCTCTGTTCTCTTCAGCAGCTGAAAGACTCATAACAAAAAGATATTAGTTCTAAATATAACATTCGAAATTTGAATTTTCATTTAAGTCCGTCACTTTTTCACAATTTACAACCAGAAATTTTTTCTTCGTTCAACATAATCGTTCTGTTTTCTTCATTTGATTGATATCAGAAAATATTTTGATTTTATCCCAGGAGTTAATTACTCCTGCACTCTCATGCAATCCCATGTACTCTCGTGTAATCCCATACACCTTCATGCAATCCCAGGCACTCTAATGCAATCCCATGCACCTTCATGCAATCCCATGCACTCTCGTATAATCGCAAAGAGTATAATGCAATCCCATGGACCTTCATGTAATCCCATGCACTCTAGTGCAATCCCACGCACTTCCATGCGTTCCCATGCACTCTTATGCACTCTCATGAATCTTTCTGCAATCCCATGCATTCTAATGCAATCCCATTCACTTGTTTGCAATCCCATGCACTCTCATGCAATCTCATTCATTCTTGTACAAAACCTTGTAATCCCGCGTTACGAATAAATATTATATGAAATTCAGTACAGCTCTATACTGATTTTCCTATAATGAATTTCTTATAATTTTTTCGCGATTCTAAAAAAACATGTCAGAAAATCAGTCTAGTAAAAAGGAATGTTAAAATATTGAAAAAGTGATTCCAAAAATTAGAAAAAGTAACAAATAAATGATTTATTTATTTATTTAAGACAATTTTGTAGAATTTCCCAAGATTTCAAGACTTTTCTTGTGAAATTAAGAAATTAAATTAAATTTGAAGAGATTCATAGTTTAATCTAATTTGAATTCGAGAGAATTTCCCTGATTTTTAAGCGATTTCGTCAGATTTAATAAATATTTCACGAAATTTTATAGATTTTCAAATATACCAGGAAGTTTTAAGGGATTTTAACAAATTTCGAGGAACTTCCAGTGGTTTTAAGGGATTCAAAATGATTTTATCGGATATCTAAATATTTAAACCAATTTTTAAAGATTCCATCGGGTTTCAAGAGATTAAAAAAGCTTCTATGGATTTTAAGAAATTTCGAAACCTCTCGAAGGACTTTAGAGGATTCGAAAGATTTCCAAACTTTTCTAGGCATTTTAAGGAAATCAAAAGGATTAAAAGAGATTTAAAAAAATCGTAGGATGTCTAAAGATTTCAAGTTATTTTTTAGTGAACTTGGGAAAACAAATAAAATTAAATTTAAAGTGATTCATCGCAATTTCAAAGATTTTAGGTGATTTTAAATAACTTTATAAGATTAAAAGATTTCCAAGATTTATAGAGATTTACACGTATTTTTTAGGGAACTTCAATGAATACTTTGAATTTAATTTAAGTTCCACAGAATTTCCTTGAATTTTAGGTAAATTCGTCAGATAAAAATTCCCGGGAATTTAAAGAATTCCAATCACTTTTTTTTAGGTTTTAAGGGATTCCATAAGATATAAACAAATTTTACGGGACTTTTACGGTTTATAATGCTTTTATAATGATTATATTTTAAGGGATTTCAGGAATTCACAAGATTGAAGGATTTCAAATATTTATATCGATTTAGGCTAGTTTTTTCGAAAGAACTTTAACAAATATACAGTCAAACTCTTCTATAGCGCCGGTTTTGGGGCTGGCGGTGGGAGGGATCAAACCTTTTAGAGCCCACTCCGCTTTTATTTCTTCACACCTGAATGCTCGTCTGAGTGACAACCGCAGATCCCGCGCACCCTGCGCAGCACCTGTTACAGCTACCTGCGGCGCGGCGTCAATTCTGAGAAGGGCTGTAGAAGGGAGGGCTATTGAAGGTTCTTACGGTATTAAATTTTAAATCCAGAGAATTTAATAAGCATTTTAGAGAATCTGAAAGATTTCCAAATAGATCAAGAGGATTAAAAGGTATCCTGAAGAACATAAAAAAGCTTTCAGGGATTTAAGAGTTTTTTCAAATATTTGAGGTATTTTCCAAATATTTCAACTAATTTTAAAACCTTTATGAAATGTCTTTGAAATCTTGTAAATATTTGCGATGAAATGTTCCAAATATTTGGAAAATTTTTCTTTATTCGTTAAAATCATCGAGAAAATCATTTAATTATTTCAAATCTTAGTCAAATCTTTTAAAACGTTTTGCATCCTTTTGAACTCGTTTCAAATCTTCGAAATGTAAAAAAAAATTTTAATGTGATGTACACGCCTTTTTTAAATAATTGGAATCCGTGAAATCTTTATAAATTGTTCAAAATGTTTTTAAATATTTTAAAATCTTTCAAATATTTTGAAAATTTTTGAAATCTTGTAATGAATTGTGATATGGTTTACACTCAAAAAGCGAGTAGTGAAATCCTTGAAAAAATCCGTTATATGGCCATGACTCCTTCTAATTCTGAAAACTGAATCAACTTCGAAATTTTCCACAAATAATATTTATAATTTTTAAGCTGAATACATTTCGCATTTTATTAAAATAACTGTTTTAAAAGAAAAAAATGCATTCAATTCTATCCTAAAAAATGCAAGGAATTTCAGATTTCCAAAGTTAAACAAAATTCAAGGAGAATTCCAGGCTTTAAAGGTTTTCAAGGTCGCTAGACAGTGGACACACTGCAAGAGATTTAATGCATTTTAAGGTATTTTAAAAACTTTGGTAGGAGTTCCAAACATTTCAAGATATTTCTAGTGAACTTTGAAGAATAAATGAAATTAAATTTCTAGAGACTCAGATGGTTTTTCTTTTTTTTTTCAGAAATAAATTGAATTTTATTTCAAGATATTTGCAGGGATTTGAACAAATTCAAAAGTAATGAAAGAATTCGGAAAATTTTAAAGGGTTGTAAGTTACTTTAAAGGACTGCATAAAATATTTCAAGACAAACAATTTAAGAAGTTTTCAACGGACTTTCCAAATTTCAATGGATTTCAACAGATTATAACGGTTTTAAAAATATTTTCAAAGGCATAAATGGATTTGATGAGATTCCAAAAGGTTTGCATGGGATTCAATTAATTTTTTTTTCTATTTTAAAGTTATCAAGATAATTCACCGATTTGTACTGTGGATACTGTGTGTATACTGTGTGTACTGTATATAAAATCGCTATTTTTCTATACTTTCGTAAGACACATTGAGTGGTTTGATATAAATAGTTCCTTTGTAGTTTCTCCACTTTTTACCTTAATTCCTTAAATATTTTTGTATTAATTGTTTATACAAATCCGAGTAATTAAACCCTCGAACCAATATCACACTGGAACTTGGATTTAATACTTGATGTGGACGCATGACGCAACCTGATACAACTAACACACTGAGAATCCGGCCCCCATTGCTGTTCGTCACGCTTGATTGACCACTTCCTACCTTTCGCCTTGACGACTCCTCTTATCTCAAAACTGCAATTCTCAAAATCAGTTCTCGGAACGAACTTAATCCGGAATGATTAAATCCAAGTTGCAGTCTAAAAACAATATATTGCTATAATACCAGTAGACAAAAAAAGATAATATCAGATTAGGGTCGACCCCGGATTTAGTGCCGGTTTTCGGATAACGGTGGACCTATATCAGGGGACTTCGAACTATTCTGTCTTTCTTCTATCTTGCTGTTTTGTCACGCCTGAGTGAACACCACACAATCCCCGCAGCTTCTCTCATACATCCTCCCGGCGCGGCATCAATTCTTGGAAGAACTAACTTCGGGGGCACTATCTCCGGGGTTCACTGTATTTGGTTTGGAAAGAGCTCAGGAAAATATAATGCAGAGTTTAGCAGAGTCAGGAAATTTATTTTGCAAAATTCGTCGACTGTAAACGAAAGATCGTTTCAACATGGCCGTAGTTAGATTATTCTTTGCATATACAGCTATTAGGATACACTGACAAGAAGTGACAAGCTATACAAATACATTATTATCGTCGGTCACAAATAACAATTTTTCTCTGATTCATGTCTTAAAATTAAAAAAATATCTTAAAATACTGAATTAAGAAAACTCAAGATTTAAGTAAAATAATCGATCTTTTATTCAAATAGAACCAGAAAATCATATCATAGCAAAAAATGTATTGAAACCGACGATAAACGCTCTCAGCCGAACATACGTCACCACGCTTTTTTCGGGTCATTGTCCCGATTATTATCATCACTCTAGTTACTATGGTATGTATTTTTACATAAATAGGTTATCTATATCAATTGTTCAAAGCGTATGATAAAATATCGAATGATAATAAACACAACAAGGGCAAGTATGTATAGTGTACCATAGAATTTTGAACGACGGTCAATATAAAAACAACAACCATGTTTAGTCATTATTCCTAAAGTCGAAAATGTCGCTCTATTACAAAACAGAAAACCAGCGTTTGCCATCAATGTTAGTACAAATAATTTTCTCATTTAAACTAACTTTATAGCCAGGACGTGGATGAGAACCACTGCCGAGTTAGCTGACCAAAGCAGCTCGACTCTCACATGTGCAGGAAGATTGGCCCAGAAGAGAGAAGAAAAGAAGCAACGCGCGTGCGCGCGCACGATTATTGCTCGTCTAGTCGGGGTTCCCCGCGTGTGAGAGCCGAGCTGTGCTCGTCAGCAAACTTCGCAGTGGTTCTTCTAAACCGCTCCCTGATTATCGCTTTTGTTTCTGGAAATAATCAATGCTTTCATTCGAAGCACTTTTCTTGTAAAATTCGTTCTGAGCATCTCCAATGTCCGGAAAGAGGGGGTTTAATAACTTTTTTTACAATAGAACAATAATAATAACAACTTTCATTCCCCAACTTCCAGTTTTCTGATTAATAATGGCAGAGCACCTTCTGAATTATTAACGCCTTTTTGCGTTATCAGACTTTGTATATTTACAGAAATTCCACGTAATATCTCCTATAACTTTTACTTATTTCTAAAGTTATTATTCTTAAGTCGACTAGTTGTCACTCATTACAGTCATTTCTTAAAATAATCCGCGAACATAATATAATTAAAAAACAAAGACGCGTGGAAAATTTTCGTTTTAGAGTTTACAGAAAGCCCGCTTGAAGATGTAAAACAGAGAGACAGACATAAAACGCATTCATAGGAACAAATCGATTAAAACTGGCCTTTTCATATATTTTTTATTGGCAGTGATATTTTTTTTCAAATAGTTGAAAGTCTTAAAAATAATTTGTGCTTTCAAATTCACAGATTTCATACATATAATCACTATCGGATTATTTTAATTTGGGCAAGACTTTGGGCACTTTCATTTTAATCTAATTGTAAAAGTGACGTTTGTTTAATGCTAGCATCATCAATCGCGCGCACAGTTTTTCAGTTTGAGGGGAAAATCATTTTTAATATGAAATAACAATTTTAAATTCAAATTTTTAAAGATTTCAGATACTTCAAATCAAAATTTCAATAAAAAAAGTTTATTTTCAATCACGTAGTTGAATTTTTAAGCAGAAAAGTTCTCAGGGAAAAATACATGTGCATACTTGTTTTTTTAAACCAAAATTACTTTAATTTAAAATAAAAAAACAGTTGAAATTATTAAAGAAGACGGATTTTCAACCAGATGTATTTTTAACCAAAAAAGATCCATTTTTTGCCAAAATATTAAAATAATAAATTCTCGACGAAAAATTACATAGTTCATATTTGAAACAAACAAAATTTTTACTTTTGAACCAAAAACAGTAGAATTCATCCAAAAAATACGAAATTTCATCAAGATAGTTAAATCCTTAACAAAAATGATTAATTTCCAATTAAAAAACATATATTTTAAAACAAAAAGCTGCAGTCTTTTCTACCAAAAAAGAGGTATTTGTCAACCAAATATATGATTTTTCAATAAAACAGTTACAGTATCAACCAAAGAGATGGATTTTGAACTCAAATAAATATATGATCAAAGCGTATGAACGTCTAAATATTTGCTAAATTATGCGAATTTTTTCAAATATTTTCTACAAATTTTTTTTTTAAATCGTCTATATTTTAGGAAATAATGTGAAATGTTTAAAAAAATTTTTTCAAATTTAATTTTTTTAAACAAAAAATTATTACACATTTTCCCAGGAATCTTAAGAAAAGTTTTTTATTAACATCAATATAATATTTCAATTCGAACAATTTAAAGCAAAATGAAGAAATTTTGAGGTCTGGAAAAAATTTTCGAAAATTTGGTCGAAATCTGCAGAAATCTTCATTCTGCTTTAATTTTTTTCAATCTTTTCTAATTTGGAATTTTTTTATTCACTTCAAAACTTTCAATCCTTCTAAATATCTTTTAAAATTATTTTCATGTTTCATGAAATGTTTTAAAAGTCTGCGAAAGAAAAAAATCTTTTAAAATTGTCAAGATTGTTTTTTTTATATTTTTGAGAATCATTTGTAATTTGTAAAAATATTTTTTAGTTTTCTCTCAAAATTAATTTTTATAAATAAAATATCATTGAGCATTTTCCCAGAAATCTTAAGACAAGTTTTTTATTATCATGAAGATAATATTTCATTTCAAAATTCGAAAAATTGAAAACAAAATGAAGGTTTTTTCAGATTTCGAAAAAAAAATCAAATTTTTTTTCGAATTTTTGAAAGAAGCTTTGAAATTTTTTTCGAAATCTTCAAAAATCTTCATTTTCTTTTAAATTCTTTGAAATATTTTCCAACTTTTAATTATTTTTTAATAATTTAAGAACTTTCTAAATATCTTATCAAATTATAATAATTTTTCCTCTAATTGTTTTAAAAATCTGCGAAATGAAGAAAGTTTTTTCAAAATCACCAGGATTTTATTTTTTCGACTCTTTTGAAATGTTTAAAAATCTTTTTAATTATTCTCTTGAAAATAATTTTTCAAAATAGAAAATGATTTGAAGTGGTACCAAATTGTTAAGAACATAATTATTTTCTAAAATGAAAAAACCTTTAATCTTTATTAATAAATAAACAAACTGAAAAACCATGTATACGAGATATCGTGACTATAACATTTTAAGAAAATGATTACTAAATAATGGGTCACACCCACTTCCAGTGACCCACAAAGAGGGATTTTTGACGCTCGTTTTTTTTTCAAAAACTGTCACTGCGTATATCGTACTTTTTCCAATAAGGGCAAGAATTTCATTGGTTTGTAAAATGTTTCGTTTTGGACCTTTTTCACAATATTTATAAATAATATATTAGTCTAATTATACAGAGTAACTGATCATTATATACACATCTTTTAATGATGAAATCCTTGTAAAAAAATTAGAAGAAGCTCAGTTACTTCTAAAAACTAAAGATTACACAATAATACAGATTACTTAAATTAATCTGCAAATTTCTTTCTACTGATAAACGGGATATCACAATGAAAATATACTCTCCGAGGCCTCAAGCGAGCTTTCTACGTTCGTAAACACCAAATTTGTTTGCAGGAAAAAGAACTTGATATATGTAGGCTTAAGTTCTTTAAAATTAGATATGCATAAAAATGTATCTTGCTTAACATTTTTCAATACAAAACACACTTTGAGGAAAAGAATTTCGTAGCACTCGTCGTATGTTTAAAACTTTGAAACGCGCACTAAATATACATTTACAACGCCCAAGGATAATTTTAAATCCTGTATAAAAAAATATACATGTACATTGAAACAAAATTGAGGCAAAGGACACGATAGAGGTTCAGAAAATTATCACTTTGTAACGATAAATTCTGAGTATAGTCCGAAATTCTCCTTCGCAGGTTTCTGAAGGTATAAAGGTGTAAAACTGGAGAGGCACGAGTAAATATTTCCTGGAAAAAGAGACTGATTTTGAGACCTTTCGGTCATTGAAAGATGAAGTTCATTTCTTTGTGATACTGCACCATCAACTCGCATAAAAATGTCTTTTCACACCTGCAAAACTCGATCCTTCAATATTTTGAATTAACGTCGTTTGTTTCACTACAACGTCTTTAATATTACTGGTAATATAGCTCATACGACAACTATTATAATTGAGCATTGGGACCAGTCATCAAACTCAGGATTTCTTCATCAGCAGCAAAATTGAAAGACTTTTATCAATAGTTGATTGCGGCTTGAGTAATTGCAAATTCACTATCTACATCAATAATGCCTTGATTCTTTAAAGAGATTTGAGCCCCAAAAAATGAATACGCATTACCGTTTTCAAAACCTGGCAGAACCCTGGGTCCTTTACTGGCTAAAAAATTGTTCTACTATACGACCCCAAGGTCAGCGAGGCGAGAGGCATTGCACCTTGTTCCAACACGGTTCCAGCTCCAGGAGTGAATTATTTGGAAGAGCCAATCGGCTATTGAGGATCAGTCAAATATTTCTAAAATATTACTGTCGCCGTCCGACATGGACGAAGACATCAGCGATGGCATAGCTTCCGTCGACGGTGAACCCGGTTGTGAGCAATATCAGAAGACGCAAGTGCAGTCTTCTGAACTCCGGCCCTACCTGGCTCGTTTCCGATTCAATTTGGCAAGCTTACGTCGTTTTAAAATCAACTGATAAAGAGTGTCCAACCCTTCGTGAAGACCCTCGCCTGTGATTGCACACGCTGGTTGCACCCTTATGCACGAGCTCCCTGGTGACCCTGACAGTTCCAGAACTCCCAGATGCTTCTCCAGCTCGCCTACTTCCTTAGCGCCTGAAACAAATTGAATAACACGAAAAGTTGTAAACATCTTTCCAAATTTCATCCTTGAATTTAAAAATGAAAGGGTCAATGTATCTAAGTAGCCAAATAGCTATAGCCTAAATGGCTATAAAGCCCATTGGGCCACACGTGTATTTAATTTGAGAACAATAGACCGAATGTGGGCACCTTTACCGAGTTGGATCTAGGTGCATATCGCTGTTTACAGCGAAACGCTCTGGAAATATACCTCTTGGAGTATCCCAGGAGGCAGTGAATGGCGCGCACCTCTTTGAACAGAAAAGTGATCCTCACCCACTCTGCTATCCGGCAGCCTCCCTAGCCAGGCCCATTCAGCGCACTTTCATAATGTTAAATGTGAGTGTGTAGTTTTTGTGTGTTCATTACTCGAAATCGACCAGCTACCCCAAGGAGAAAATTTGTTGATTAAAATATAACCAATTAGTTCGGTAAATGGAGGTCATTACTGCATTTAGATCAAGTTTACCATTATTTCAGGATTTGATACAAAACAGAACTATAAATAATATAAAAGTGTTATATGTAAAATCTCAGATCCGAAAGTGAAAATTCTGATACAAAATAAAGAAAAGTACTGTAAACTTTTATTAAATGAATGATATAAATAGATAGGTATAGATTGCATATTTTTTTTAGAGATTTTCACTTTCTTTGGGAGAAGAATTACAGAGCAGTAAGGCAAAAATAAGAATAGCTAGAGTTTAAAGCCAAGACTCCTATAGAAACTTTAACATTTTTAAGTTTTGGTTAATATTGTAGAAGTTTAGAAGATATTCAAATATATAGACTATCATTTCCTCTCAGTAAATAATACTGATTAAGTTACTAAACAAAAGTAGAATATACTTCATAATTACGTCCGAAGATACGGGTACTGAAAAAACAGCAGGGCTTTGTCCACATTTAGGCTCCTATATTTCCACCATAAAGGAATACTACGAGGGTAGTTCAATAAGTCCTTAGAATGAAGTATAAAAACAATTTTTTTTGGGTAAATTTTTTTTTATTTTTCAACATAATCTCCTTGGGGCTCTATATACTTGGTCAATCGCTTTTCAAGTTTTTTTAATCCTTCAGAAAAGTGCGTTTTCGGAAGTTCCTCAAAATAAGCACTTACAGAGGCAATGACGT
>NC_046660.1:36114546-36140967 GCF_010883055.1 Belonocnema kinseyi | reverse complement strand
ATCTAGTCGGGAGTGGTGCTGACTGAAAACAGATGATTTGGAGCGATTCGCGCGCCATATGTTGGTCATTCTAAGGACTTATTGAACTACCCTCGTATTTTTCTATTCCTAAACTATTTCATAATAAAAAATGCTTATATATAAATTTAAAAAATACCTAAGTAAAACAAAAAACTAAACTATTTCCACAATAAAACTATTCCCAATGGGCACTAAATTTGGTGACATCTTTACGACATCGTTACGACAACTTTACGACATCCTATGACCATGTCGTTTCGGCGTCTTTACGATATCGTAAAGACATCGTCAGATCATACGACTTATTTACGATATCGTAAAGACACCTTAACGACATTGACATAGGATGTCGTAAAATTATTGTAAAGATGTCGTAACGATGTCGTAAATACGTCGCCAAACTTTGTGCCCACTGGGTTCCTTTGTGGTTTCCGTTAACTTATTGCGTGCTTTTGTTTATTTTTTCTACAAACCATTAGTACACGACAGTGTCATATCTTATAAAATTCTGCTTTCACTTGAAGTTATTGCAATTGAATGGTAATTCCTTAGTTTGAATTGGAATTGAAAATACTCATCATGTTAGATCACTTTTATCTGAGCCTAAAATCATTAAAAATTATATGCAGTTTGATTGAATAAATTTCAATTTTAAATTTTAGAAATTGAACTATTCCGAAAAAATATTTGAAAGTTGCATTTTCTATTACATACAATAAACATTGAAGATTTTAAATTTCAAATCCTTAAAATTGAAGTATTTTCAATTGTAAATCTTCAAAATTGAAATATTTAAAATAAAATAAATATAAAATATTCTCATTTGTAGAACTTTGAATTGTAAGTGTTTAAAATTGCAGATTATTTAATTTTGATAATTAACCATAAAAAATTATGCAAGTTTTGACTTTTAAAATTAAAAATCCTGTAATTCTGATCATTTGTATTTGAAATTTTCATTAATTTTGGCGATTTAGAATTGAAAACTCTTGATTATTGATTTTCAAAATCATTAATATCATGAAAATTTACCAAATTTGATCTATAAATCTTCAAAATTAAAGAATTGTTCAACTTCAAATCATCAAAATTGAAGAATTTTCAATTACGAATTCTTTAAAATTGAAGAGTTTTTAATTTTGAACATTTGCAATTAGAAATTATGCTCGTTTCAAGTTTTCCAATTAAAATTTCTGTAATTTTGATGATTTTTATTCGAAATTTCTTCGATGTGAAAAATTTAGAATTGCAAACTTGATCTTTCAAGTTGGACAATTACAAAATAAAAAGTTATTCAAGTTTTAATTTTTACAGTGAAAAAATATGTAATTTTGATTATTTAGAATGAGGTATTTTCACCTGAACCATCAGATAACTTCACACTTCGTTGAATGCTGAGGGGAAAACAATAATGTAGCAAATGCATAGGACAAAACACTATTACATTCTCATCATTTATGATTGAGAAAGTATTAGAATTGTCTGAAATTTCACATCACACTTTTTCAACGGATGTCCACGTTTCGAGAGCCCCTGAATCCGAAAATCAGGTTTTCATGATGGCGTCTGTCTGTCTGTCCGTCCGTAAACACGATAACTCTCGAAAAAATGAACGAATCAAATCCATCTTTGGCACACTTTTTCTAGGTTCTAAAAGAAAGAACGAGTTCGTCAACCAGCCATTTTTGATAAAAATTCAAAAAGTGAGCGCATTTTGAAAATTTTTGAGACCACTTTTTTCTGAATTTGAAAATTCTATGTACGGATATTTATAGTATTGAAAAGAAGAAACAATTTATCCTTGTGACTTTTTTCGATAAAAAGAACATTCTCAGAGTTATAGCGTTTTCAAAATTTGTCTAATCAGCCGAAAATCAAAATTTGAAGCCGAAAAACGCACGATATGAAAAAAAGTCAAGAGAAGAAAAACATTTCTTTTTGAAATTCCTACAAGATTATCGTAAACAATTTTTGGATTTTCTTCAAAAATCGAAAATTCAAATTTTGATTGCACAAAAAATAATGGAAAATTAAAAATTCCATTTTGTGGACAAACTATGTAGCATACAAAAAAAGATGAATCAACAAAAATGGTTATCCCAAAAAAGATCTAAAATTTCGTTAAGAATTACTTCTTGATAGGACGCGTACTTGTTGTTTTATTCGTAAAAAAATAACGTTGAAAAAAGTAAAATAAAAAAAGTGTGTGAAAAAACAACGAAAGTTACGAGAAAAAAAATCCAACAAAACCTGTTTACAAATGTCTGTCGAAAATCGAGCGCGCAGCGCGAGTCTCACGATGTGAATGCGTACCTCAAAGCCTACAGAGCTTTGAGAAACTTAATCTTTGACTATACTTACTTAAGTAGACAATTTAGAATATGAAGACGCATATAAATACTGCCATCTAAAAGAGATCTTTTTGATAACGTTTTTTTCAAGCATTCCAAATGCAAAGAATAAATATCCGAGCGCGAAGCGCGAGATTCAACCGTCGCGCGCCGTAGGCGCGCTCAATCTTCCGAGCGCAGCGAGCCGCGCGCGTATTGAATGATTATTACTATCATTTTACTATGCCATTAAATAGTTTTTAACAAATAAAAATTATTTTTCAAATACACTTATAGAAAAAAAATTAGTTTTTACAAAGGTGTTAACAAAATAGGGCAAACATGGACCGAATCCCATGCATTTGGTCCATTGTTTCCCCTCAGCAATTAACGAAGAGAAGTTAGCTGGTGATTGAAGTGAAAATACCTCATTGAAAGCTTGGTATTTGATTTCCAAAATGATCAAAATCATTTAAACTTAAGAGATTTCATTATTTTATACGTCGTTAAATTTAAAGAATTTCAATTATAAATCTTTAAAATTAAAGTATGTTAAGCTGTTAATCGAGAAAATTGAAGAACTTTCAATTGTTAATCTTAAAAATTGAACAACCGAAAGAATGTTCCATATTTCATACCTTTGAAATATGAATCTTTAAAACTGAATAGTTTGCGATTCTATATATTCGGAATTATAGATTTTTCCATTGTGATTTTTCAAAAATGCAGAACTTTTGTTAGTTTCTAAAACAGAAGAGTTTTTAATTTTGACGATTTACAATTAGAAATGTCTTTGATTTTGATGAAATTTTAACGACTGAAATTCAAATATTTAGAACGGTAGACTTTGTTTTTTTTTTATTGAAACTGTACTTGAAAGTTCGAATCATTTTACCTAACTGGTAGATAATCGGCATCTCATTTTAACCAACTGTCAGGTAATTTTTATCATCTAGTAGCATTATTTTTTAGAGAATCACGATTTATTATTAATTCATATTTTTCCATCAAATATTACCCTATTTCATTTTACATGACTGAAAGGGAAATTTTAATAAAATGCCGTAATGTCTTTCGTTTATCGAACTTAGTTATGTAGAATTTAACACACAAATATTCTCCGTGAACCGAGCTCTTCAAAGAGATCACTAACTTTTTTCTGAATTTTCTCAAACTCAACTATAGTGACTCCTAAGCAATTTTTCCTTGGGAGGTAACTAGCATCTTTTAAGGGGACCTACAGTTTAGGTTGAATTCCGAACCATCAAAAGCCCTGGTAGATATACATAAATAATTTCCAATGGTACTGGCACAGGGATCGAAACGCCGGACCTCCTTGCTCGGAAACCTGACGTCCTATCGCCTGAGCCACCGAAGCTCTCTGTTCAGAAAGGCTATTTTTGTTTGAATTTTTGATTATTGATGAAATATTGATGTGTGAATATCAATATCATCCTCCATATCTTCCGTGTTATGAAGGGTAAAGCCTTGCGAGTGCTTTAAATGGGCTAGGAAGCATAAAAGTGAAACGTGTCTATTTATATAACTTTGATGTGTAAACATCTACTGCAATATGGAGGGTAAAGTCTGAGTCAGAGCGTCAAATGCAGTTAAATACGTTGGGTATCATAAAATTGAAACGCGTCTGTTTATAGAACTTTGATATGAATCACGGTCTCGCTGAAATTGCTTCGAGCCAGAGGTAAGCATACCTAGAATGTTTTTATTTATTTTGTATCTGCGATGACTTGCAATTATTTTTCGATCAAAAGAAATCTTTAACAGACCCATTTACCCCAAAAAAATTCATTTTTAATGACAACACGTTCAAATACCTAGTCTTTGTTTCTTATTTCTTGTTCTCGATGTAATTATTTTAAGTAGAAAAGCTAGAAATATACTCATACCCACATGTTTCTTAATACTGAAAATTTTTTATCGTAAACTGATAACATTTTTCCAATAGAAAAAATATTTTCATATAATTTAAATAATATTATTCATCAGTTATATTTTTTTATCTCGTAAGGTAATGTGCCAATTAACGGAAGCTTAAGGGGAATTTCAGATTTCAAATGCTTAAAAAACTATATTAAACATATTTAAAGCTTAAGAAATGGGTTTTATCGAATAAAGCGTACCTTTAGAAAGGTAAATTACTTATTACTTGTAACATATCCTATTAGAATGAATATTATAAGAAGTTCGAAGTTATAAATACGAGAATGCATAGGTTATCGGCAAGTCAGAAATCTGGCTGTTTCAGTTATCGGCACTTCGATGTGTGAGCGCTTGGCAATAGCGTTTAGGAAAAAACATTTTTGGTGAGAGCGAAGACCACAACATCTTACTTTATCTAAAATACTGCCCATTTGCCGACGACTTATGCACTGACGAAGACTGGCACATTTACCTTATAAAAGATTCAAAAACGAATAAAAAGAAAAACGAAGGTCTAAAAATAAAAGAATCAGGTTTTTCAAGAAAAAGAAGTTAGATTATAAACGATGAACGGGGTGTTTTTATAGAAATTCTTCTAATGAAATATTTTGCTCTCTTAACGTGCTTTCACAGCATCCTTCGTTTTCGAGAAAAAATTAAGTATTTCGATTTTTTTTAAATTAAAAATGTTTTTGTTTTTCAAAAAAGGCTCCGACAATCTCCGGCATCTTCGGGATGAATTAATTTCAACAGAACCGTGGGAAACACCTTACATAGCGATATGGAGGGTAAAGGCTTAAATATAATAAATATCATTTGTGACATGTAAATATCTTAGACCTCGATATTCAGAGTAAACCTTGAATTATAGAATATATAATTTTTGATGTATCAATATCTTAGTTCGCTATACGGAGGGTAAAGCCTGAAATATACACAATATTATTTTTTATATTTAATCATCTAAGACCACGATATGGAAAATAAATAATGTGTCAGGGGGTTAAATTCTTTGGGTAACATAAAAGAGTGAAACGAGTCTATTTATAGACATTTGAAGTATAAACATCTTAGATCGCGATATGAAGGGTAAAGTCTGTTTCAGAGTATTAAAGCCCTTGAGGAGCACAAAAATGAAACGCGTCTATTTATAGACATTTAATGTGTAAGCATATTAGAGCGTGATATGGAGGGTAAGTCTTGAAACATAGGGAAATATGGAGGGTAAATACTATTTCAGAGCGTTAAATGCCTTAAATGGCATAAAAGTAAAACGCGTCTATTTATAAAATGGGTAAAAATCATATTCCAAAATTTGTTTCATGCGTAAACCTATTTGGCCATAATATGGAGGGTAAAGTCTGAAATATAGAATAATATTATTTTAATGCATAAAAATCTGAGGCTGTAATATGGTGGGTCTGTAAATATGTAAAAAATATAATTTTGATGCGTAAACATATCAGACCGCAATAAGGATGTTAAAGATTGACTCAGAGAATTAGATGTGTTGGAGATTGTTAAATTAAAAGGAGTCTTTTCATAAACCTTTTATGTCTAAACATCTTGAACCAGGATATGGAGGGTAAAGCCTGAAATATAACCTAACATATTTTTGATGCGTAAAAATCTTAGACCGTAATATAGAGGGTAAATTCTCAAATTTAAAAAAGGTGACTTTTTACGTGTAATCAACCTCAACCGCGATAGTGAGGGTAAAACCTAAAATATATGAAAATATCATGTTGATGTGCAAACATCTTAGATTGCGATATGGAGGGTGAATACTGTTTCAGAGAGTCAAGGTCCTTGGGAGATCAAAGTGAAATGCATCTATTTGTAGACACTTGATATTCAAACTTCATTGACCGCGATATGGAGGGTAGAGCCTTTTTCATAGCGGTCAATACTTCGATGCCTTCATATATTCAAATTTGGACTTTAACCATTTAAAAAACAAAAATTTTATTTGGATTATCCTTAAATAAGAAAATTAAAAAATTCTCCAATACTCGAAAAATCTGACCAATTTAGTTAATGTTATATTTATAAAATAATATTCACTTATTAAGGTTTATCGAAGTTGTTTACACATAAATATCTCTTGGGTTGCAGTTTAGGGTGCATTTGATTATTTTGTGATTGATTTTATTATAATTTAATTATTATTGACACTAGTACTATTATAGACAATATAACAAAAAATAGTAAAACTCAATTTCTACATTAGTTTTAACTTACCAGGTAAATCCTGCTTATTAGCAAGAATCAAAATTGGTACACCAGCGTTGTCAGGACTTCTCGCTGTTCTGGTAAGTTCCATTTTTGCTTCTTCCAGTCTTTCAACGTCGCAGGAATCCACTACAAAAATTATTCCGTCCGTACATCTGGTATAAGATTTCCAGAGAGGACGTAATTTTTCTTGACCTCCGACATCCCATACTAAAAAGCTAACACCTAGAACAGAAAAAAAAACTTTGTCTTTGACTTCACCACAACTTGCACAGTTTGCTCAAATACATCTTAAGTAACTTTCATTTTTATACTAAAAGTTAAACCCTGTTTAATGTTACCTTCTAAATTAAATTTTTTTAAACTGAAAATGCACATAATTATACTATTTTTAGTTGAAATTTCGTCCGTTCGTCGTAGAAAATTTAACAATTTTGGTAGAAATGTCATCTTCTTGGATTAAAAATGCACATTTTTTGTTGCAAATAAATTTTTTTTGGTTATAGCTTACACTATTTTCTTGTTGAACATTCGTATTTTTTTGTTAAATTCAACTGTTTTTTATTTTGATTCAAATCTTCCTTGGTACAAATATCGAATATTACATTTTTCATGTGGAATTAATCTTTTTTGGTTGAAAGTAGAACTACTTTCTTAAAAATCCACTTTTTTGGTGAACATTCCTTACTTCAGTCAAAAATTCATATCTTTGATCAAAAATTTAAATATTTGGTTGATAATGCGTTTTTGCTGTTTTTGAGAATTTATTTATAAAGTTAAAATGTAACTATCCCTTTTTGGTTTGAAAATTCATATTTAATTTTTTTAAATGATCTTTTTAGTTGAAAGTTCATCCATTTGGTTAAAATTCCTTATCCATTTTTTATTAAAGATTCCTTATTTCAGTCAAAAATTCACGTCTTTCGTTGAAAATTTAAATATTTTGTTAAAAATTATTTTTTGTTTTGTTTGAGAATTCACTTTTTTACCTGCAAATATAACTATTCTATTGTTTGCTAAAAAAACTTATTTGTAATTAAAAATTAATTTTTTTGGTTGCTAATTAACTATTTGGTTGAAAATTCGTGTATTTTGTCACAAATATGTTGGTTTTTTTTAAAAAGAAAATTATCGGCTTGGCTAAAAATTGAAACGTTTTGGTTAGAAATGTAACTTTGGTAAAAAAAACTGATTTTTTGTTGCTGAAGAGTTAATTATTTTGTCGAAAATTAGTATTTTTGTTAAATGTAACAGTTTTCTATTTAAATTAGGATATTTCTTGGTTGGAATATCAACTATTAAATTTTTCGTTGAGAATTCATCTTTCTTTGTTGAATAAAATTCAACTTATTGGTTGTTAATTGACTTACTTTTTTTTAGTTGGAAATTCACATATTTTGTTTTAAATTAACTATTTTGTTCAAAATTAAAATTTTGGGGTTTAAAATTCAACTGTTTTGTAGAAAATTCATGTATTTTTTTGAAAATTCAAGTTTTTTGAAAAAAATGATTCTACTCGGTGAAAACTTCATCTTTCGTTTAAAATATTTACTATTTAATAACAAATTATTTTTGTGTTTAAAAATTCAACTGCATAGTGGAAAGTTCAATAATTTAATTGAAAATTCGATTTATTGGTAAGATTCACCTCTTTGTTTGAATATTTAACTAATTGGTTTAAAACTAATTTGTTGGCTTTAAATTAATGTTTTTATCTGAAAATTTAACTATTTTATATTTTTGTTGAAGAATTTTGTGAAAAATTCATATTTTTGCATTGAAAATTCGTTTTTCATGATAGAAAAGTAATCTTTCTTAGTTGAAAAGGAACTTTAAAAAAATTAACTTTCTTCCACAAAATTCATACGTATTTTTTTCTCGAAAATTCGTTTTTTCCCCTCAAAATTATTACTATGAGTCTAGTGGAATATTAATTAACATTGGATCATACATTTTTAATTTTTTTAATCAAATGGAATTCGTATGAATAATTTTTTTTCGAAAATTCGTTTTTCTCCTTAAGAATTAGTACTATTGGTCTAGTGGAATATTTGTTAAGATTAGTTCATTAATTTTAAATTTTCTAAAGAAATGGAATTTGTTTAAATAATTTTGTCTGATTAAAAATTATTAATATTTCTTGTGTGTAATATTTATCAAAATTGTTTGATTAACTTAATTTTTTTTTAATTTTAAATTATTACTATTGCTCTAGTTGGATATTTAACAACATTGGTTAGATAATTTTTAATTATTTAAACAAATCTCATTGGTTTAAAAAAGGTTTTTTTCAAAATTCGTTGAACTGGCATTTTATTTTCATAAAGTGACATAAATTTATTATCCACTATTTTTCAATTGTTGGAACAATAAACGAATGATGAATGATTTTTATTTTTAAAAATTCGAAACGAAGTTATTTAAACAAATTCCATTTGTTTAAATAATTGAAAATTAATAAACTAATGTTATTAATTATTCCACTAGGCCAATTGTAATAACTTTTAGGGAAAAAATGAAAAAGAAATTATTTAAATAAAGTCCATTTGTTAAAGAAATTAAAAATGAATCAACCAATGTTGATAAATATTCCAGAATGCAGTGCTCAAAAGGTCGATTTCATTAAGAATTGGCATTTTTTTGTTTTAAGTGTAGTTTACACGTACTCGTGGGGGTGTGTTAGGGGCGTCAAACCTATATGTCTGATAAATGAAATTCTTCATTTGATAATTCATTATAAGCCCTTATACTTTCCCGTCCAATTTTTTCAAGACCTAATAAATTATTCCAAAAAGTCAAAAAAGTGATTTTTCCCCAAACATTTTATATGGGAAACATCAAGTCAAAACCGGCACCTGTTAAAATAAAAAATAAAATAAAATAATTAGGGAATTTCTTATTTCGGATTTGAAATGAAATGGAGGGGATCGTTGCCCTCTAAAAAAACGTTTGTAAGCCACCCTAATGAGCATATTATATCTTGACATTTTTTTAATGAATTATTGACACAAGATAAAACTTTAGTTTCGTGATAAATCCATGCTAGTTCGAATAATTGCATTTGTCTATTGGGAAATACAAAAATGTACAATCTTCAACATTTTTGAAAATCGAAAAAAAACATTCTGCTTAAAAGTAGAAAGTGAGGACCCTGAATATACATAACTATTTTATAGCCCATTGAATCATTGCAATTTTAAAACTTTCTTATTTTTCTTAACTTTATTCAAACAATCAGAAAGGAATATTTTGAAAATAAACACAGACTAATTCAAGTTAACAATTTCTCAATATGGCGTCGTTTGATTAAACTTTCCTATTTTTCAAGTTTTCCATTTTTATAAATTATTTTAAATGATTGTATGCAGTTATAAATAATTTTCTTTTTACGAAACAATTAGTTTTATACTATTGAATTAGAAAATATCTCCACTGCTCGAATTAATAATTTTCTA
Source organism: Belonocnema kinseyi (assembly GCF_010883055.1). Taxonomy (NCBI): domain Eukaryota; kingdom Metazoa; phylum Arthropoda; class Insecta; order Hymenoptera; family Cynipidae; genus Belonocnema; species Belonocnema kinseyi. Next base: position 36,130,988 of record NC_046660.1, on the reverse strand, counting down.
CTAATCTGTATAGTAGGTCGCTTTTTCCTAATAAAATCTGACGAATTTGTCTAGTAATTACTTAAATATGACGAATTTTGATTCAGAGAGAAAAAAAACACTTAAAGACTAAAATATACTTCATGAAGCACTTAAGTTGATACTTCTCTTGCTATTCTGAATCTATTTTCTTAACCAGGCATGCATGCCTGATTAAGAAAATAGATTTTTCTGAATATTTTTTTAATCTCTGGCACAAAATAAAACTTTTTACTCTCGTGACATTTTTTCGTAAGACGAGACATTATTTATTCACAGTCTTATAAACAACATAATTTTAATAAAATGTGCTGCAAGAGGCAAAAATTTTTTATTTTCTCTCAGAGATGCTAAGAATGATTTTATATTTTTTTGTTAATAATGAATGAAATTTTTTAAAAAATGGTTTGAACAAAAGTTGATATTTCTTTGACATTTACCTTTTGTTCGAATATACATCTTTGTAAGTTGAAAATTTGACTACATGGTTAATAATGCAACTGTTACGTTAAAAATTTAAGTATTTTAATGAAAAAGCAACTATATGATTAAGTCATTTTGTTTGGTCGAAAATTCAAATGTTTTATTGAATATTTCTCCTTTCGGATTAAAAATTTATGTTTTATAATAGACAAGTCATCTTTTCTAGTAAAAAATTAATTTTCATGTTGAAAATTCTGCTATATACTAAAAAATTCGTCTTCTTGGTTTGAAAATTTTACTATTTGGTTGAAATTAAAAGTTAAACTATGTTGTTGGAAATTCGTCTCTTCTACGATTCGTACATGTGTTGTAATTTTTCCTTTTTCATGGTATATTTTCATTGAGATATGCACTCGACTCTATCAGAAAGTTTAAGCACTTGATAGTATCCCTGAGATATTTGATAAATCTTATCATGAAATGTCAATATTGACGCATCGCTATTCTTACATATCTTGTTTCATACTAAGTAGTCGTGAGAGACGATGAATGAAGCATCTTAGCACATGGCGAATGAAACGGAATATCTTTTTAGATATAATTATTGTAGACATCTTTCCGGTTTTTCTCTGGATCTTTTGACCTTTATTTTCGTTTTTTCAAAGGAAAAAGTTATACTTGTATCAACGAAATTTCTTTTTTTCGTGAACAGAATCAATAATTAGACAATCTACAATAAGGGTGGCCGCTTAACACGTAGAAAAAAATCCCAGTCATTTTCAGAGATATGGGGCTGCTAAATAAGAATAAAAAAATTGTCATCCTAAAGAATTATTCTGTTCTGAGAAAATGAAATATTTATTGTGATGGTATCACACTTGAACAGACGGTTTACCTCAACGAAAACGGGAATAGTTTATATTTGAGCAAAAAAAAGCATTTTCAATAAAATAGGTAATTTTACAACCATAGAGTTGTATTATCACAAAAAATATTAAACATTTACCAAAAAGGAAAATTTTTGAAAATAAACACGAATTTTCAACGAAGAAAATTAATTTTCTACCAGACAATAATAATTTTCCACAAAATATTCAGATTTTCAGTCAAAGAGGTGAATATTCAAATAAAAAAATACTAGTTGCATTTTTAATAAAAAAAGGAAATTGCAAACCAATAAAGATTACCTTTCTGCAAACAAAAAAATACGAATTTGCCGCAAATGAAAATCAATTTTTAACCAAAAATGGAAAAGTTAAATTCTAGAATTAATAATAAATCTTCATAATTATTTTTTCAGTTAAAAACAAAAATCATTTTCAGTATCAAAAAACGAATTCTCAACCAAAGAGACGAATTTTCAAATAAAATAATGAATCATTAAACAAAAGTTTTTTAATAAATTGGTTTAACTTTTTGCTCAAATAGTAGAATTAAAAATTTTTTAAATTAATTATTTAACCAAAAATAAAATAGTTAAGTTTTTACTTGAAACATTAATTTTTAACAAATAAAAAAGAGTTTTGAAAAAAGTAGTTAAACTTTCAACAAAATGATTTAGGTTTTATTTTAAAGGATTAATTTTGAGTTTCAAAATATGTGGAAAAAGAATCTGCAAGATTTTAAGATCATTTTTTAAAATTATGCAGGATCTTACAATTTTTCAAGAAAGCTGAATTATTTCAAAAGATATTTAAAAGTTTTGAAAGATTCAAAAATAAGAATGCAGAAGATTTTAGGTTTTTTTTATGATAAAAATTTTTTCATATTTTAGGAAAAATACGAATAATTTTAAAAGATATTTAGAATGTTTACAAGCTTGTGCAGATTTTTTCTTTCATTTTCGAAAACATTAGATTGATTTGAAAGATATTAAGAAGGATTAAAAGTTTTAAAAAGTCTAAGAAATAATGTAACATTTTTAAAAGATTTAGAAAAATTCAAAATAAAATGTGGATTTTTGAAGATTTCGCAAAAAAAATTATAATTGTTTCAAGCATTCTGAAAGGCTTCTTAAGATTTATGGGGAAATTTCAAATGATTTTTTATTTTAAAAATGAATTCTAAGCGAGAATTGAAAATTATTTCAAAACATTTTCAAATATTTTCCTAAAATTTCGAATAGAACTATTTTTTAAATTTCAGAACAATTTGTCAATTTTTCAAAAGTAAAAAAATTTATAAAACATTTGGATAAGTTTTAAGAAATATTTCGAAATTTTGAAAAGATTAAAAAATAATTAAAAACTTATAAAGATTACAAAAAATGTAGACCAAAATTGAAATTTTGAACATTTTGAACATCAAATTTAGATGTAGTTTTCAGTTTCTTGAGTCTTAAGGATTAATTATAATTAATTATCCTATAATAATAGGAGCGTTATTACAACAAATCATTATAAACATTATTTATTTTAATACCAAGTGAATTATACATTAAATATGTCATAAACTCGTATAATCATAATTAAACTGTCACAATAAAACATTTAAAATATTTTTTTGTAATGATTCTTTAATAATTAATAATTAATCAATCGCTAATTTGAAATTATCTCATATTAATTCAAAGCAAAAAATGGTGAATTTTGCGATATAGAATTGTTTTAATTTGCACATATTATACTGTTTCTATATTGCAATGATTGCGTAAAGGACCGTAAGTAGAGATATTATCAATAAATATAGTTTATTTGTTTCAGGAAAATTTGGTTGAAATCCCTGAAAAACGCGTTTTTTGCTATATGCTAAAAATCATATATTTTAAAATTGTATAATATAAAACGTTAAAATGTGAAATTGAACAATTTTGAACGTTGTTAAATAATAATAACAGTACTAAAAAGATGAACAAACGTTCATATTTCAATCGAAAAACTTTCTAATTTCTAATATTGGAATTTAGAATAAAATGTCAACTATTTATGTTTTTAATTCTAAACCAATTTTTTTAAATTTAGAATTAAAGCAGCATGTCAAAAAGGGGCAGAACTAAAATTTAAATAAGTCACCTGAAGTGGGTCGAATTCAATGGTATTCAGACTATTCAGGCATATTCATGTGACTAATTCAAATGTTAGTAAAACCCTTTTTTGAAGCGCGGCTTTAATTGTTTAAATAACAATTGTTGAATTTCAACCTTTGTCCTCAAATTATTCACTTTGGAACGTAATGAATTTTAAACTTTTTTTAAAAAAGTATTAGAGTACCGTAAAATGGGACTAAGCCGTACGTGCGGTGGAAACTGGCTCGCCCTTAACTTTATTTTTTATAATTAATTATCTCCTCCTCTGAATAATAACTTTTAAAATTAGCTACTGTTTTCTTTTTCTAAATTTTAAACTTTATTTTAAATCATCCTCTTCGGTGCAGTTTTCTTAGTGATAATGAATGAAAAGTACATTCACATGAAAGTTTCAGTACATTTTTTCAATCATATTTAAATTACTTAAAATCTTTTGAAATCAAATTTCTGTATAATTTTTTTAAAGGCATTAAAATTCCTCAAAGTCCCTTAAAATCCTTCAGTAATATTTGGAAATCCTTTCAAATTCTGCTAAGTCTTTTTAAATCTTACAAAATATTCTCAAATCCATAGACATACTTCCTTTCAAATCTTATGAAATTCCTTCAAATATTTAAAATATTAAAAATATTTTGAAACCGTTTAAAACTCCTTAAGTTCCCTAAAAATTATTTAAAAGCTCATTCCCGTGTTGGAATCCAATCAGGGATCCGGCCCAGTCCCAGCCGGATAGCCCCGCTTTAAGCCGGGCGCTGGTCGGGGAATCCGGCCAAAAAGCAGTTAAGAAATTTTGCTTCAGGCGAGAAATTGGTAACTTGTTTTGTCTTTTAAGGCTCATCGTAAAGATTACGGTGAACTTTAAAAGTCAAATCAAGTGAACCAATTCTGGCAAGAAAATTGGAGTAGAATTTTATTCCCTGATGATAGAATCTCATAGCAATTTGGAAGCCACGTGATGATTTAAGGTTAGGAAGGAAGAAGGTAAAAACTGTATACACAAGACTATATTTTAATTTAAAATAATAATTATTCGCGCACTGAGTAGGGGATTCAAACTAATTACTGAAATAAGGTTGATTTTAACTACGAGTCTCAATTTTATTTGCGAACTTCGAAGAGACGACGCAACCTAGTGCAAGGAGCATTCTCGTTCCAGGTGGGAAACTTGAAATTACTGAGTGTCTATGCAGACGACAGACACATCAGGCGCTATATATGGCGGTAAATTTAAAATTCGACAGGCTAAATATTGTCTGAATATAGAGAAGTTTATAAAAATTGTATTATTTCTGTTGTTGCACATAGCAGAATCGATAACATTTTAATTAAAAATGTTAAATTATTCGAAAAAATTTAATGTTTTTTTTTAAAGAATTTAAAAAAGCTCATTTTTGTTTCACTGATCTAATAAATCTTTAAATTATACTTTTCAAATAATAATTCATCTAGCATCCATAATTACGTCTTTGATAATATTACGGCTCTTAGAAACTGTGTAATTTCTACAAAAACATTAACCTGACCAGTGCCCCGCCGGCTCCCGACCATGGGATATAACCAGGGTTGTCCCGGCCAGTAACCGGCCGGCCCCAGACTACGTGATTCGAGAAAAATGTAGCCCGACCGGCTCCCACCCGGTTCCTGTCCATGAAACCCAGCCAGTGGTAGCCCAGCCGGGATCCGACCAGAAACCTTGTTGTATTAGGGCCAACCGGGGAAATTTCTACACGGGTTAAATTCCGATCTTGTGAAATCACTTCAAAAATTGAGATTCTTTCTGAAGTTTTACTCAGTAATTTCATCAATTTTTTTAAACAATTTTGAAATCTTTTAATATGACTTAAAATCTGTGAAAACTCTCCTAATCTTTTAGTATCGTTTGGAATGCCCTAAAGTTTTTGTAGTTTCTTAAAATCTTTGGAAATATCGTTTACAGCAAAAACAATTGACTGAATAAGATGTACGAAGGGATGTGGTCTAAAATTTAAAAAATCCTCCTTACGTAATAAATGTACTTTCCCTATTCAAGTTTCCCCTAAAGCCTCAATCTTCTTGGTAAACATTTGTCGAAACCTGACTTATGGGGGAGTTTACCTTTCAACAGAGTGCGCGATCTGTTCTGGTCCGAGTTCTGCTAAAGTTTAAATTTAATAAATCAAACAGCTTCTTTTATACAAATTATTAATAAAAGTTTATCATTCATTTGTAAAATAAAGTAAAAGAGTGATTCATTTGGTTTGAATAGAAAAAGTTTAATATTTTAATTGCTGGTCACTTTTTCTTCAGTGATCTGAATTTTATAAACATAACATTCTTGTCTGCTGACAAAAATTCAAAGTACGTGATTTGATAACATTCTCATCTTTTTACCAAATTGTAGAATTTTCAGGTAACAAAGATAAATTTTATATCGAAGATGACATAGTTCAATTTTCAACAAATATTAAAGTAATAAATATTCAACAAAAAAAATTCCTTTTTAACAAAATAGTAAAGCTTTGAACCAAAAAAGATGAACTTTCCACAAAAAATTAAATAGTTGACATTCCAACCAAAAATATTTTAATATTCAATAGAAAAAAGTTCAATTTAAACAAAAAAGATGAACTTTAAATGAAAGAATTAATTTTTAATTTGAAAAATTTATTCTGAACAACAACAACAAAATTTTCAATAAAATAGTTCAATTTTAATGAAAAGAAATGAATTTGTAACTAAAAAAAATTTTATAAACGAAAATGAAATGGTTCACTTTTCAGTTAAAAAAATAATTTTGAACCGAAAAAAGGAGGATTGAACGAGATACTTAAATTTTCAACCAAAAATAATGGATTTTCATCCAAAAAGATGAATTTTGAAACTAAAAAGATTCATTTTCTACCAGAAAAAATAAGTTTTTAACTAAAAAATTTATTTTTAACAAACTAATTAAATTTGTGACCAACGAAAGGAATTTTTAACCGAAAAAAATTAATTTGCAAACAAGAAAAATAAGTTACTAAGAAAAAAGTCAATCTTTAAACAAAGGGTGGAATTTTCAAATGAAAAAATAAATTTTCAGTTAATCAATTTTTAAAAAGAAAAAAACTGAGTTTCACCAAAATATGTAGTTTATATTAAATTCAAGAGATGAATCTTCAAGAAACAACGTAAAACTTTACAGTTGACATTTCAATAAAAAAATATTTCAAATTAAAAGTCGTTCAATTCAACCAAAAAGGGCGAATGTTCAACAAATCAACTAATTTTTCAAATAAAAAAGAACAGTTTTTAATAAAAAAAATCAAAAATACTAAAAGACAAATTTTCAACCAAAGAGAAGAAACATCAATGCATACAATTTCACTCAAAAAACGCAGACGAATTCAATAAAAGAAAAGAGAATACGATTTTTCTTTAAAACAATTGATTTTTAATTTAAAATATGGCTGTTTTTAGTTTTCGCTATAAAAAATAGAAAACTTATTAAAATATTTACTTTGAAACGTTCTTTCATTGAACAAGAATGTAATGTTTGTGAAATTTAGAACTATACAAGAAAAACTGACCGTACTTTAAATATTAGATTTTTTCAAACTGAATAACTGATCCTTTGACCCCCATTGCACGAAGAAAAAATTAGTTCGATCAACTATTTAGTTTTTAAGATGTGGTACATGCTATTTTATTGGTTGGGAGAACCATTTTATTATTTGCTATTACTACAGTGAAACTCTTCTATAGCGCCGATTTCGGGGCTGACGGTGGGTAGGAACTAACTCTTTTGAGCCCGCTCCACTTTTGTTTGTTCACGCCTGACTGCCGGCCTGAGTGATAGCCGCATATTGCGCGCACCCAGCGCAGCGCCTGTTACACCTACATGCGGCGCGGCGTCAATTCTCGGAAGGGCTATAGAAGGGCGGGCTATTGAAGAGTTTCACTGTAATTGAATAGTCTCTGCAACTAATGGAATTGCTGTGCCAACTAATAACATAGCAGTATCAACTGATAAAACAGCAGTACCAGTTATTATTAACTAAATAGTTGGGCCGACGAACAATTTTTTTCAGTGTGTCAGAACTCAGAGCAATCCTCTTTTCAGGGAAACCCGTAAAATCTTGTACACCTTCTTCCTGATTCTTTAGGAGAAGTACAAGATGCCCCCTTGCCAAACATTCCGGAAATCAGAATGGTCTTTTCTGGTTTTCAGTAAAAATGTGAGCATTTGGACCAACTGCTGATTTATGAAAAAGAAAACTTTCTCCACTGACAGACGACTGATTCTTTAAACTTTAAACAGTTTAAACCCTAATGTTTTTCTTCGTAACATTCCTGACCCTTGTCATTATCCTCTCACGAAACTGTCTGACATCTCTTTCATTTGGACGATAAAGATAATGTCTTCTCTTTAGTCTTGATCTATCTTCACCTCTTTTGGTATCGTTTTAAATTATTTTAGAGGTGGATCACAGAAACTAATTGGATGCTGACAGATAGGACAAACAAAAAAGATAAAAGAAAGCTTCTTGAAGGAAGACACTCACCTTTGGCTTTGCCGATGCTGCCACGGATTCTCTCGCAATTGAAACCGATAGTCGGCACCGTATTGAGGTACTGATCAAACTTGAGCCGATAAAGTGCTGTAGTTTTACCGGCACTATCCAAACCCAACATTGCGACATGAAATGGTGTTCCTGTAGGTAATGCCTCGAGCAGACCACCGCCGCTCGTGCCAGTTCTGCCCATCCCAGCACCCATTCCTTCCACTGTACCACCTCCTATTTCGACCTAGCGATGCCCATCTATCAGGCGATCTTGGACATTTTTGCCGATCTGCTATTTTTATTCAGCAATCTACAGACGCAACATTGGCGCATTTCTTCAGATTGGATCACTATCGTACCACCTGGAACAAAAAGGAAAGAGAAAACTCAAAAACACAATCATAGGTAACCACGCAGAACACTGAGGGGGGTTTCTATCATCGTAGGCAATATACCTTGAGGCTAGGTGTTTTTATCCATATTTTCGTAAGACGAGATAAGGATTGCCACCACGAGGTTAAATACGAAATTAAAAACAGTTGTTCTCTGAAGCAATCAGTATACTAAGGCTAAATCTTGAAACTTGTTTCACAATGAGAAGTGACTGTCAAATATTATGTGTGCGAAGGTTGTGTATACTATTGTTAAAGAAAGTACAAGATAGTTGTGTGTCGAATCAATCTCAGTAAATCAAGAGAATATGGAAGATATAATTGAGAATGGTTTTTTAAAGAATTGTAGTAGAATGTAGTGCAATTTCACTCCACTGATCAGCAATCTAATAATGCAAATGATGGTCCATTGACAATTGGTTGTAAAGCAACACTGTAAATCTCAAGGTAACGTTTTTCCTGAAGCGGTAGTCAATTGATTAAAAAATATCTAACAATGTAAAGAAATAATAGATTGTTATATTTTTGTACCGTTTTGTTGCGGATTAAATTGATATCTTCACATTCAGTGTGAGATGCAACCAGGGTGGCCGAAAAACCTCATATTTTAAATTACCGGTTGTTCCCCTGATTTTCCGGGACCAATTTTTCATTTTCCTTGAACAGTCCATTAGCAATCACAGACCAGCATTTTAATGTTGTAAAAATTGTAATATAGAATATTTTTAAACGAAATCAAACAATAAAATTCAATATTTCTTTCTTTTCTTCAACCAAAAAAATTTATTTCTACCCTTAATGATGAATTTTAATCCGATAGAATGAATTTTGAAAAAAATAGTTGAATTTACGATCAGAGAAGATGACTTATTAACAAAATAGTTACACTTCCAGCAAAATAATTAAATTCTCAAACAAACGGACCAATTTTCATGCTAAAAAGCAGGGGCGTAGCAGCCGTTGTATCAGCCGTATCAATGATACAATGAAACAAAGTTTTTGTTTACTTTCCTAAAAAGGGCCCCTCAAGAAATTTTGATACAGGGCCCCCTGAGGGCTAGCTACGTCACAGCTAAAAAGTCAAATTTTTTAGAAAACGGTTAATTTTTCAAGTCTAAAATTGAGAACCAAATAGTTGACTTGCAAGTAAAAGAGATACAAAAAGGCCAAGTTTTTAGAAGACAGTTGCATTATTAACATAAAAAAAATTGATTTTTAGCCAAACAGTTGCATTTAAAACCAAATAGCTGTCCTTTAAAGGAAATGAATTTCCCACAAGATAGTTGAATTTTGAGCAAAACATTTGGGGTTTCGACCAGAAAATATTACCTTTTAACAAAATAATTCAGTTTTCAAAGAAATGGCCAGATTTTCAAGCATAAAAGCCACACTTTTTTAAAAACAGTGGACTTTTCAACCCCACAAGATGAATTTCCCACCACAAAAAATATATAATTTTCCACGAAATCTATCACAGTTGCTATTTCAGCAAAAAAGTGAATTTTTAAAAAGTGAATTTTTAACAACATAGTTACATTTTTAATCATAGAGTTGATTTCGTAACAAAATTATCAAATTTTTAATAAAATAGTTACATTTTTAACCAAAAGCTGATTTTTCAACCAAACAAATTGATTTTCTAACAAGAAACACGATTTTTCAACAAAATGCATGAATTTTCAAGCAAGTAATTAAATGTTTAACTAAAAAAGATATCGTTACTATTATTAATTGAACTAAGTATCATGATTGTAAAAAATATTTTTCAATTGGCATTATTATCGACCCTAACACAAATAAAAAAATCTTCTTTATAGATATAAAAAAGTTATAATTTCTACCAAAAGTAAAAAAGTTAAATTTTCAGTAAAAAAATTAATTTCCAACAAAAAAACGAATATTCAACAAAAAAGTCAAATTTTCAACCAAATAGCTAAATTTATAAGCTAAATAAAATATTAATTTTCTAGAGGATAGTTAATCTTTCAATAAAAAAAGATTAATTCTCAACAACAAATATCGAGGTTGATATTTCCACCGACAAAAAAAAGAAATTTCAACAAAATATTTAAATTTCTAATCAAAGAATTCAATAACAACAGCAAAAAACGAATTTTAAAATAAAATAATGAATCTTCAACTTAAACAATTAAATTTTCAGCAACAGAATATTAATTTTTAAACAAAAAGATGAATTCTCAAATAAAATTATGAATCATCGACGGAGAAATAATTTGTTTACAAAGTGGTTCAATTCAAACAAAAAGAATTATGATTTTAAATTTTTAAAAAACAATAACTATAACTTGAATGTTTAAAATTTCCTAATATTCCCTGAACAATTTCTCAAGTTCTCTGAGAATATTTTATAAACGGAATAAAGAAATTTCAAATTTCCGCATTATTTTTGGAATTTTCCTGACTTTCATAAAACTTTTCTCAAAATCCCTGACTTTCGCTGACCAATAAAATTCCCTGCATTTTTCCTAATGTCCAGCTTTTCCTTAGCCTATCGATCAACCTATGTGCTACACTACAAAATGCGAAACCGTTTGATGTCTTTTTCCAGGACTCACCACTTCCGACAGGTGTTGACTGAAAAAAGTGCTTGAATGACAGAATATTTTTGTCACTTTTTCTTAGGTTACCAGGAATCAAACAAACTGTGCAAAGGGGTCGTTCCGGTACTTCCGGTCAGTCAGTAGTTAAAGGAAAGTAAACTGTAAACTGTAAATGTAAAGGACTAGGATCGAGTTTGAGGAAGATTGGTTTGAAGATTGGGACTATTTGACCGGTTTCGTGACTGACACTGTCATTCATGTCAGTCAATGACTGCCATTGTCAGTCGTGTCGATGACTGCTAATGTCAGTCGTGTCAGACATGTAAATTAAATGACTGACACTGTCAGTCAGTAATATCAGTCAATGACTGCCACTGTCAGTAATGACAGTCCGTGAAAGACTTCTGGTGAGTCCTGTCCTCTTCCCTAACAGTAAATTGAAATAAGTATGCATATAGCACTTAGAATCCCATATTTGGGTCATTGCAAAGTGCACAGTCAGGCATAGTTTCCTTCATAATAGGCCTCTGTGTGGGATTTTGCATGGAGTAAAAGTCCGATTCTTCTATCGGCGACAAAGGCATATGACGGGATGCAGGTTCTACAGCCCATCTCTCTTTCGCGCTGCTTTTTGTCCATTGACCGGGCCATTGACGCACATGGCGCAGGTATTTTTCCTCTCCCCCCCCCCCCTCACTCTCTCTCTTTCTCTCTCACTCTCCGTCATCCGAGACCATATAGCCAGGTGCCGTATCAGGCTCTCTAGAAGAAGCGGGCCACAAGTCCACTAAACATGAGTAAACTCACTAAACACGAAAAGCAAACAACCTGCAGGCCGATCGTATTGAAACTAACTTTTATATCCCGGAAGCGTAGGCAGTGGTTGCTACATTTTTGTGTAAAAATTAGTTTTTCAATTGAAAAGACTACTATTATATTTTGGCTCGAAATTCATCTCGTGCGGTTAAAAAATCTATTATTTGTTTGAAAGTTTAATTATACTGTGAAAAATACGAATATATTGTTAAAAATGCCTCTATTTTTATCAAAAATTCCACCAATTTTGTAAAAATCTCTTTTGTAGAAAATTTAACTATATTGATGAAAATTCGTTTCATGTTTGGTTGAACAAAAATTCTCTTTTTCATTTAAAATTTTCACTAATTTGGTTAAATAAATTCTTATATTTGTTGTTCTGTATTTTGTCGAAAATTCTTCTTTATTCGTAGAAATTTAATCTTTTTAGTAGGAAATTAATCCATTTTCGTTACAAAAGTTATTCTTTGGTTGAAATATCAACTGTTATACATGTTTCGTTGACAATTCATTTTTTTAAATCGATTTTTTGACTTATATTTGAACTATTTTGTAAAAGAATTCATTTTTTTATGAAGGATTCATAATTTTAGTTAAAAATGTAATTTTTTGCTTTTGAATGAACTTTTATGTTATAAATTATACTGTTTTATAGAAAAATCATCCCTCTGGCTTCAAAATTCAAATTTTGGTCTAAAATCTTTTTTTTTTTGTTCAAGTTATTTTTTTCAGTCTCTATCTAAAAATTTAAACATTCCATTTTTGGTTGTGAAAATTTGTCCTGCATATTTTATAGGTTGAAAATTCAACTATTTGGTGGAAAATTTATATGTATTTGGTTGAAAAGTTATCTTTTGGGGTAGAAAATTCGTATAATTTGTTAAAAAGTCGTCTTTCTGAAGTAAAAAATTATTTTTCTTTGTTGAAAATCCAACTTTTTGATTGAAAATTCAACTAACTTATTAAAAATGCACCGTTCTTGATTATAAATTTGTTTGTTAGAATTCATCTTTTCCAATTTAAAAGTCCACTGTTTTCTAAAACATTCGACTGATTTTTCATGGTAGAAAAGTCATCTTTCTTAGTTAAAAAAGAACTTTTTTATGAAAATTCGGCCATTTGATTGAAAATGCATCTTTGTATGTTGAAAATTCAACTATTTGATTAGAAATTCATTCTTTTAGATTGAAAATTCATCTTTTATTGTAGAAAAGTGGTAGAAAAGTAACATTTTTGGCTTGCAAATTTGGCGTTTTAGTTCAATCCTAACTATTTTTTGAAAAACTCTTACTTTTCCTGGAAATTTCATCCATCTGGTTGCTAACGCAACTGTTTGATTGAAAATGATTTTTTTTTTCATTCTTTATTTTGTGTTGGAAATTGATCACTTTGGGTAACAATTTTTTTTTTTGTTAATTTTAAACTGAAAAAAACAAATTCTCAACAAAATAGGTGAATTGTCAACCAAAGAGGTTAATTTTTCCTAAAATAATGTATCTTAAAATAGAATACCTACTTGATTTTTCAGTTAAAAAAATATAATTTTCATCAACAAAAGACGAATTAAAAAAACAGTTGAATATTTAACCAAACAGATGAAATTTCAGCTAAAATGCTGAATCTTCAACGCTAAAAAAAGAATACGTAAGAAAGACGTTCCGCTTTCGACAAAAAATGTAATAGTGTATATTTCAACCAGACAAGGTTTGAACATTAAGTCAAAAACAGTTAAATTCAATTAACTTTATTGTGCATAGAATAACTATATTCTGCTGTTGAACCAATGAAAATGTTGTTGATTCATCCAAATCATTTTTTTGTGAGTAGAGACCTAATGTAGACATTGCGTAACGATTAATTTCCCTGTTTCCTATAATCGAATACGAACGTAAAAAAGTTGTGATGTCTTATTGAGAAAAATGTTCTTGAAACGAAAAAACTGTTTTCTTGGATATACATAAAAATTTGTTCAAATCAAACTAATTTTCGTTGATTCAACAATATATTTGACTGATCCATCTAAATTCTGTTGTCAAACAAACTAAATACTCCGTCTACCAAAAGATTTGACACATTTGACATAACTAAATAATTTTTGTCCATATAATAACCATATTCTATTTTTGAACCAACAAAATTTAATTGATTTTAACCAAATCGTTTTTAGAGAGTAAAAATCTAATAAACAAATTGTATTTGCATGTAAAAAATAATTATCCTATTTCTTGATAATAAAATATAAAAGTAAAACACTTGTGATGCCTCATTGAATAATTAATGATCTTTTATACACTCAGCTATAAAAAAATCTCTACACGTAGATAAAAAAACTGTTTTCTTTGATATACAACAACATACTCCATCTGCCAAAAGATTTGGGTCAACCGAATAATTTGTTGTCCATATAATAACCATATTCTGTGGTTGAAAGAACAAACATGTTGTTGATTCAACAAAATCGTTTTCTGAGTCTACGGTTGGAAAATTTCACTTTTACTATAATCACCTTGTCAAGAGTGTGAATCTACAATACAATCGTTAACGAATACAGACAAAGTGATATTGTGTTCACAAGAGTGTTATATGACCCACAGCGCCAGATTTCTCTGCCTACGCGTCGTCGCCGCTGTTAAATTTGTCTTACCTACTTGTAAGCCTTTGTTGTTATTTCAGGTAAGATTTTACCTCCAAGAGTTTGAAAAAATAATTCTATAGTTCTACTGGGCCAACCATAAACTACGTCACCAATTTGATGATAATTTTTTTTTCTTCTAAACCAATCTAGATTATTAAATTTTCTAAAAAGGAAAATAAACAATAAAAAAATGTATACAGTTCTAAAAGAACTAATGTTTAAAACATTATTTACACAAAAATATATATTAAAATATTTCTTTCAAGAAATCGAGTTAAAAGTTATTTGGCCTCAATTAAAAGAACTCTTAAAATATTCATAAAATATTCAGACCCTCCAGATCGGAATGAAAATTTATTTTTTTCTCTATTTTTAAGAAACATACCATTTCTCTCTTTCTTTATCATTTTGTCGCTTAAATGCGAACTGCATGAATAGGACACAAAAAGAAAAATCAACTACTCTTGTGTAAAAATCCTACTATAATATTTGTGGTTCGGAATTCATCTCGTTTGGTTAAGAAGTCTAGTATTTGGTTGAAAAAGTTATTGTGGTGACAATTCAGATATTTGGTAAAAAACACATTTTTTTCCCAGGAATTTAGCTGCTTGATTGGAAGTTGAATTAGGTTGTTAAAGATTTTTTTGTAGATTCATCTCCTTGGTTGAAAATGTAACTATTCTATTTTTCGAAAATTAATCTTCTGGCTAAAATATTATCATTTGGCTTGAATTCTCTTGTCGAAAATGAATTTTTTTTTAAATTCATAATTTTTGTGGAAAATTTATTTCTTTTGTAGAAAATTTAAATATTTTGTTGAAAATCCGTTTTTTGTTGTTGATAATTAATTTCTTTGGCTAACAATGTAACTATTCCATTTGTGGTAGAAAATTGATATTTTTTATTAAAAAATTATCTTTTCTAGTGGAAAATTCATATATATTTTCTAGAAAAATGGCTTTTTAAAAATATTATTGTGAAAACTAAATTTTTTGGTGAAAAATTGGATAAAGTTCCGAATAGTTGAACTTGACGATTTCCTTCACAGTGCGTATACTTATGTATTTTGACGCACTGATTACGAAGATAATTTGTGAAAATTGGCGACTAGGCGATTTTCATGGTGAAATCGCGGAAAAACCATAAAAAATGTAGTTTTTTGCGTTTATCACAGCCAATATGCAAACTCTTGCAAAATGATTCCAATAAAAGTTGTAGATCTTACAGAAATACACATTTTTTGTAGGATACATTTTTTTGTACGAGAGATAGTTTTCGATAAAATTAGTGATATCTCGATTTTTATGAAAAAAAACCATAAAAATCATGCTCTTTTCATTTTCGAGTATTAACCGTCCCACAGTGTTAGCAACCCGTCTTATACGCGTAATTGAACCCGTTTCCTAAGCTTTTTCTGCTTCCAGTCACAGGGGTGCCTTCCCGCCCCCATGCCGCGTGGGAAAAGGGGCAGGGGTGTGACCTTACATTATTTCTGTTTCCAGTCACAGGGGTGCCTTCCTGCCTACCATGACGCGTGGGAAAAGGGGAAGGGGTGTGACCTTACATTATTTCTGTGACCAGTCACAGGAGTGTCTTCCTGCCCACAATGACGTGTGGGATACGGGACAAGGGTGTGACCTTATATTATTTCTGTGACCAGTCACAGGGGTGCCTACCCGCCCCCACGAGGCGTGGGAAAAGGGACAGTGGTGTGACCTTACATTATTTCTGTGACCAGTCACAGGAGTGCCTTCCTGCCCAACATGACGCGTGGGAAAAGGAGCAGGGGTGTGACCTTACATTACTTCTGTGATCAGTCACAGTGGTGTCTTCCCGCCCCGACGACGCGTAGGAAAAGGGACAGGGGTGTGACCTTACATTATTTCTGTGACCAGTTACAGGAGTGCCTTCCTGCCCACAATGACGCGTGGGAAAAGGGGCAGGGGTGTGACCCTACATTATTTCTGTGACTAGTCACAGGGATGCCTTCTCGCCCCAACGACGCGTAGGAAAAGAGACAGGGATGTTACCTTACATTATTTCTGTGAC
>NC_046660.1:36102772-36114446 GCF_010883055.1 Belonocnema kinseyi | reverse complement strand
ACAGGGGCGTGACCTACATTATTTCTGTGACTAGTCACAGGGATGCCTTCTCGCCCCAACGACGCGTAGGAAAAGAGACAGGGGTGTGACCTTACATTATTTCTGTGACCAGTCACAGGGGTGCCTTCCCACACACACACACACAGCAACTTCGAAGAGGATGGTCGCATCGGCGGTGTCGGTGAAGTTATTGAAATCGATGAGTGAAAAATCGGCCGTCGAAAATACGAGCGAGGACGTGTAGTAGCAGGATCATGGATTGTCGGAATGATCCACAGAGGACATTCCTACAACTATCGGTTGGAAATCTGTCCCGATAATAAGAGAGATCAGGCTACTTTAATTGCATTAATAAAAAAGCATGTAGCGGAAGGGACAGAAATCCACACCGATTGTTGGAAGGGATAGATTAATCTCGAAGATCATGGATTTGTCCACAAAACTGTGAATCATTCCGAACAATTTGTGGGTCCCGATTCCGGAGCGCACACATAAAACATCGAGTCATCTTAGCGGTGGATGCGACGATTTCCCTCACGAGGAGGAGTGCGTAAGAGCAACATTGCAGAGCATCTCTGGGAATTTTTGTGGCGGCGACGCGTAAAGAAAATAGTTGCTGATCCGTTTAAAGAATTAATTACTAACATAAAAGCATATTGCCCTGGCCACTAAATATACTCAACAGACTATTATAAAAAAACTTATAAGGAGTATACAATCAAGACAATAAATAGTATATACTCAGAATTTCTAATTAAAATAAATTAAAATATATTTAAAAATCATAAAAGTAAAAAAACAATTAAAAAATTACAAAATACAAAAAAAAATGGTTTTCAAAATACTCTAACCTTCCCGTGGTGAAAAGCGTAAGTAGGTATCCAACCGAAACCAATAGAGAATGCTTATTGTTTTTTTTTTTTTTCATAAAAATCGAGATACCACTAATTTTCTTGGAAACTATCACTCGTAGAAAAAAATGTGTATTTTTGTACGATCTAAAACTTTTATAAAAAACATTTTGCGAGATTTTGCATATTGGCTGAGATAAACATTAAAAATGCACCTTTTTGGGTCTAAATTAATCGGGTTTGGTTGAGGATTCAATAATACGATAGGAAATTAACCTATTCGATTGAAAATTAACTTTATTGTTGAAAATTAAACTATTTTTATGGAAGTTTAACTTTTTCGTTAAAAATAATATTTTTGTGTTGGAAATTCAACCGTTTTGTATATAATTTATCTTTTTAGCTTTCGAATTCGACAATTCTGTTGAAAATTAACTATAAATTTAATTTAACTATTTGGTTCAAAATTTAACCTTTTTTAGTAAAAAAAAGTCAATTACTTTTAGTTGAGAGTTAAACTTGTTTGTTAAAAATTCATATTTTTCCCAGATTCATCTTCTTGGTTGAAAATGTAATTATTTTAATGAAGGATTTGACTATTTGGTTAAAAATTACACTATCTTTATGAAAATTTAACTTTCTGGTATAAAATTAAATTTTTTGCTGAAAAATCATATTTTCGACTTAAAAATTCAACCGTTTTGTAGATTATTCGACCTTTTAGCTTTAAAATTAAACAACTTTGTTTAAAATTGATGTAATTTATTTTTAAAATCGTGTTTTTGATTAAATTTGTATTTGATTAAAAATTAATCTTGTTTAATTGAAAATTAAACTACTTGGTTAAAAAGTGAATTGTTTCATATTTTTCAAGAATCACCTGTTTGATTTGAAATTTAATTTTTGGGTTGAAAATGTTTTTTTTTTGTTTTTAAAAAAGATAATTCTTTATCTGAAAATTTCACTATTTCATATTGAATTCAATATGTTATTTGCGCTAATTTGATTTAAGAATTTATTTCTCCATTATTACCCTATTTCCATGAAAATCACCCTTTCTTTTGTTTTGGTAGAATTTGGTGCTATGTTACTTTTCAGGGGAGAGGGAGGCTAAACCACGTTTGTCAACGAGGGTCGACGTATAGGGTTAAAAATAGTCTATAAGTGACAACGTAGTTTATGGAAGACCATTAATAGTCTAAAAGTTCACACGACTACAGAAACTTGGATAGAATAAAAGTAAGAAATCTATTCCAAACAAAGTCATAAATGAACTAAGATGGACCTGATTTAATTTATAATAAGTGAGACGTTTTTGGGTATTATTATTTAACTAACCATGAAAGACTTTTGTTAATGTTTAATCCCGACCATAAGAAATGCCATCTGCTGACTTGTTACATGCATATTTGCTCTTTAGCTCAATTGAAAAATTTGATGAGCAAGGTATAATTTAAAAATTATTTATGGATTTCTTAATTAAATATTTTTCCAGTTTCTGGTGAATGTCAGTAAGGTTTCAAATGGAATTAATCGAATTTCACGAGACAGGTAAGAATGACCTACCATCATTGAGTGTGCTGACATTAACAGTTACCAATGTTGATACGCGTGTTGGTGTTGCGGGTTGGCAACTGGGTATTCGTATATTGGTAGAGATATCGACTAGTATAAAAGCGCATGCGCATACATCGTTCAGCAATATTCCACCAGCTCGATTCAGGATTGAATAAAATTGCCAAATAAATGCTACTTTATAAATAAAGATCATTAACATCAATTCGCGATGAATAATTTATGATCATACTTGACAACGCTGAAAATGGGAAGCCATCAAAATGATTCAAATTTGGGCCATGCTGCATGTCTCAACTAACCCCATCTGGCTCAAATGTCAGATTTGAAAATCTTAACTCTACAATCTCTACCAACCTAGCAACCTAGCATCAGCCATATGCCACGTGGTTTCGATTTTATAATCAGCTGCTGGTCCTGTCTGCCGCATTGAAACATGTTTCTATTCAATAATGGTTGTAGAGATGAACTATATTTTTTGTTAACTTATGACATGTGAAATCATTTAACCACATGTTACCTACTCTAGACCCACCATGAAATAACTTGGGAAGAAACCCTATAGAAGTATATAGGGACACAATAACCTTATACGAAAGCCTTTGAAGTATTTTGCCATTCTTAAAATCACTTAAGATATATGGAAATGCTTCAGAATTTCTTAAGACCCCATAAAATACGTTGAAATCCTTGCATGACAGTAATAGATACCTCATGGTCTTGCAATCTTTGAAATTATTACAATCCTTTAAGATCTACTGCAATCTGATATAAAATCCCATGAAACTTGTTGGAATCGCTTAAGATACATGGAAATATTTCAGAATCTCTTGAGATACCATAAAATAAGTTGAAATCCTTGAAAAATCCTAATAGATTTCAGATGGCTTAGAAACCTTTGAAAATCATTCACAGAAAAAACAGAAGATAAAATTTACATCGATTTGCGCTGAAAGATTAGCTGCAACAAAAATTAACTTTACAGGGTAAACTTTAACCTACTATCGGTTAAACTTTCTTTTGTTTTTCCATGATAGCACGCGTGTTTTGAAAAACGCGAAGTTGTCTGAATCAAATTTTATCCCTCTAAAAAATTTCCTGCAACAAATTTTATCATTACTTTATTCTGTGTTACAATCCTTTGAAATCTCCTGTTAAGATCCTGTTAAGATCCTATAAAATCCGTTGAAATTCTTGGAAAACAATAATATATACCCCATTTACCCTTAAAATCTTACGAAATCATGACAATCCATTGAAATCTCCTGCAATCTGTCATTTAAGATATATAGAATTACTTCAGAAACTCTTAAGATCCCATAAAATAGGTTTAAAAATCCTTGCAAAATACTAATTCCCGTGTAGAAATATAAAAGTGGGTCTGATAAGGCACTGACCAGTTTTTCCTAGTAACGCTTTTTTAGATTTTTGCCATACTTACAGCAAACTTGTCAGGGCCTGTCCAGTTTCTCTCAGCTATGTCCTACTTTTCCAAATTATAATAATAATAATAAACAAAAACTAGTTTTACAAAACAAAATTTATTTGATTTAGTATAATGCTACTGAAAGTATATATTATATTATAATTTTTCAGTCTTTGATGCTGCAAAAAACCCGTTTTCAAGACCAGTAGAATTTTCGAAATTACTTTAAATTTTAACATTTTAAATTATACAAAAACTTGATAACTTCACTATACTTTTAAATAAATTACAAAATGAAAATTCCTTTTGCCTATATTTATTTTAAATCTATTTCACCTTCTCATAATAGGTGTATACTCGGAATCTTCCATATAAAGGCAACTTTGTCGACGATTTTTTAAATTCAACAATCGTATTTTTTGGTTCAGTGTCTTGAATAGTTTTTACAAAAAATGTTGGACGGAGACGGTTTATGTTTAAGTTAATGTTCTGAAATCTAAAAAATTCCCTGAATACATCTTTTTTGCAACTAATTTTAATGTAAGTTTCCAAATTTTTAAAAACTTTAACAATAAAAGAAAAATTGCCTAATGCATACATCTAGAAAATATTATAGAATTACTAATAATATATTTCAAATTCTTCTGGGCGGGCACAATTTTTTAAAATATTAATGAATACATTTTTTATTTTTATCAACACAATGAAAAGAAACTAAGTTCTTATCTTGCACGATGTTCCTTAACACGCTTTCGCCCCAGGCCTAAAGTGGGTTTATAGTTAATAAAAGACATTTATATTTTAATGCTCCATTTGTGCCCCATAATAATTTAATTATTTTGATTGAAAATATGATAACTGGTCTGGGCCTTGCCAGCGCCACTGTTTCAATGGGGCAAAATAGGGCAATTTCTACATGGGTAGACATCCCATGGCCTGAAAATTTTTCCAAGTCATTATAATCCTTTGAAATCTCCTCCAATTTAATAAAATACTGTATATCTGGAACAATATTTCTGAATAAAAAGGAATCGGAAGGAAATATTTTGTTCATTTGAACGTTCAGAACTTTAGGTACATTGCAAAACTCTAATAGATATGTAATAGCCTTGAAATCATTACAGTCCTTCGAAATCACTTGCATTCTGAAAAAATTCCATGAAATCTGTTGAAACTCCTTAAAATACATGAAATAACTTCAGAATGTCTAAAGGTCCCATAAAATACGTTGATATCATTTTGCAAAATACTAATAGATATTTCATGGCAACATTCACCATTCTTTATTTTCCTAATTTTTAGGTAACGATCTCAGAAATCTGTATAACCAATACGTGCATTAAATCAGAGTGTACCATTCCGCATCTCGTAAGGTGATTTTGAGTTATCATATACTTAATAGAAATTGAGAAAATTATAAAAATAAATTTTTTCAAAAGTCGGTCAGGAAAGGCCCATACATTGTTTCTGAATTTTGTCAGAATTTTTATTTAATGGAATTGAGGTTTGGCCTTTAAAGGGTTAAATCTCTTGCAATCTGATAAAATCCCACGAATTTTTTTGAAATCTTTTAATATTCATGGAAAGCCATAGGAATCTCTTATAAAATCCCATTCATACTTTGAAATCCTTGAAAACCCCTAATATATGTCCTATGGCCTTAAACTATTTGTAAATCATTACAATTCTTTGCAATATCATAAGCAATGTGATAAACTTCCACGAAATCTCTCAAAACCTTTGAAATCTCGTGAAAATACCTTGAAATTCATAGAAATCCTTTGGAGTATCTAAATGTATATCTTAAAATCCATTGAAATCACATAAAATCCTTGAAATCCATCGTTCAAAATTAGTTAGATGCTTTTGAAATATTTGAAAATCCATGCAATTCATTTGAAATCACGTGAATTCTGTTAAAATACGATGAAATCTCTAGAATATTGAAATCTATGAAATCCTAAGAAAAATTTCTTCAAATTGTTGAAAATTCTTTGAAATATCTTAAAATATTTTTAAATCCGTTGAATTTATTTGTATTATCGTCATATCCCTTAAAATATGTTGAAAATGAAATCCCCTGAAATTATAATAAATATTTTTGAAAGTCCGTTAAAAAAGCTTGATATCTTAGGAAATTTTCGCAATTCTTAAATATCCCGTCAAATATGGCAAATTCTACCAAATTTCTTGAAATCTTTGAAATATCGTAGAAATTCCAGAATATACCTTATGATCCATTGAAATTGCTTAAAATTCTTGGAAATCGTTAAATATTCCTATTCAAGTCCGTTAAGATCTCTTAAAATCATTGGACATTTTTGCCATCATTTTTTAAAATCCCGCGAAATATGCTAATATCCTACAAAATTCCTTGCGAAATCCCACGAAATTTCTTTAAATCTTTGAAATCATTAAAAACCCCAAATATATATTTCCCATGTCCGTGAAATATTTAGAAATCATTGCAATCTTTTGAAATCTCCTGCAATCTGGCTAAAACCGACGAAATCGGTTAAAATCCCTTAATAGCCATTGAAATACTTCAGAATCCCTTAAGATCCCATAAAATACTTTGAAATTCTCGAAAATCCCTAATATATATCCCAGGGCCTTGCAATCTTTGGAAATCATTATAACACTTCAAAATCTCGTGCAATACGATAAAATCCCGCGAACTTTCTGAAAATCTTTGGAATGCCGTGAAAACTCCTTGAAATTTATATAAATCCTTTGGAATATCTTAATATATCTTCAAATCTGCATTGAAAATACAAAAAATCTTTTAAATCAATAGATGTCGCGTTGCATTTCTTTATAATATCATAATATCCCTTAAGATTTGTTGAAATTTCTTGAAATCCCTTGAAAATCCTAGATATCCTTTAAAACTCTTTAAAAATGATTAAGATATTTATAAATCATTGAAATCATTTGGAATTCCATTGAATCTGTTAAAATTGCGCGAAATTTCTTAAAATCTTTAAAATATCGTAAAGATTCCGTAAAATATCATTGAAATACTAGGAAATTTTTGTGTCTTTTAAAATCCGTGAAATATGGCAAAATTCCATGAAATTTCTTGAAATATTTCATATCTAAATATAAGACCGCTACAATTCCTGGAAATCTCTTAAAATTATTGAAATCCTATGAAAATTTCTTGAAATCCATGGAAATCCTTATTTCATTTAAATCCAAGGAATTTTTTAGAATATCTGAACATCATTTAAGATCCATTGAAATGGTATAAAAATCCTTGAAATCCCTTATTAATTTCCGTAAAAACTCTTGAAATATCAGAGAATTTTCGCAATCTCTTAAAATCTCATGAAATATGATAAATTCCACAAGATTTCTTGGAACGATTATACACGACCCTGCAAAAATTCCTTTAAATTCGTGCAAATTCTGTATTATATATTCATACAAACCCATTTAAACTATGGAAACATTTGCAATCCTCTTTCTCTAAAATTCCGTGAAATATATATGTTAAAATCCAAGGAAATCTCTTGAAATCTGTCAAATCCTGTGAAAATTCCTTGAAATCCGTAAAAATCTCTAGAAATATTTTTTAAAGTTTAAAATCCCTCTAAATCTTTTTAAATGTTTGAAATCGTACACAGTTCTCTGAAATCCTTTTAAATCTGTTGAAATCCTTTTAAATGCCTGCAAATCTTTCAAATTTCTTTAAATCATTCGAACTCTTTTGCGATGCATTAAACAATTGAAATTAGTCAATTGTTTTAATGTATTGTAGTTGTCAATTATTTATTTATCTGTTCTGTTTATCATTTTGTTTAACCATCTTAGGATTAAAAGTGATGCTGTAGGTTTAGGGTTACTGATCTATTTTTCATATTATTACTACTAATTAATAAACATAAACTATATTAAAAGTAATAGGTAACGATTTGTTAATTATTTTCATTGCTTACTTTACTATGCTTCTGCAAGAACTTATTTTATGTGAAATTTTACTTTTTATACTGATGAAAGCAATAAAACCGTTAATGCTTAACCGCTGATGCTTCGCATTAAGATGGGTTTTGTCGCATGCTTTATGACAATACCAATGCTATATTTGTATATACATAATGAAAAAGATATTATCTAAGTAAGATATAAATCTATAAATACCAAAACAGAAAAAACAAAATGTAATTAACTTCTCGTGCTAATATTCACCCACAACACGGAAAATGTCAACTCTACTGAATCTTGTTTTGTTTCCATACTGAAAAATTTAAATTTATATACTTGAAAATTATCCGCAACAAAAATTCACTTCTGTCCTTTCCGTGAACTTTGACCTTTTTCTTTACTGATAATTTGAAAACTATGGGCACATGCGTATTTCTGCCAAAATATAATGGTTTCTGCGTCTTTCTAACTGCGAAGTTACTAAACTATGTATGCATTAATGACAACATCAATAAATTTTTCAAACTGCAATTTTAATAGAAAAATGTATACTTTAAAAAGACATATTAATGAACTTTACACTAAAAATTGCAAAATCCATGGTGCTAAATTCGATAAATTCCTATAACTTAAAAAATGATCAATGTTTACATCCTATCCAACGATCTATCTAGGGCAACTATGGTATTCATGTCAAGTGATTTTATAGATGACTAGACATTCGAAGTACTTTTTTCAATTGCAGAACTTGGTGTAAAATCATGTTTTTTTGGGCTCACAGTGACTTGGTCAGTTACCGGATGAGACTATTTGCATAATGATGTTCATCCCATTGCAAATTGTCGCAGGCATCATTTAAAGTTAAGTGAAGCAATAGTATCAGATGAGTACATCAATTCTAAACACAGGGTTTATACATTGAATTTAATTAGACGATCAATTTTAAATTACTTCATTATTTTATATTAGGTGCCACCAAATAAAAAACTAGCTGTATACAGTCCCTCATTAGGTTAGACATAGGTTAACATAAATTTCAATTATCTCAATTACTAGGTCGGATTACGACAGGCTTTAATTTACAAGTAACAAGTGTTAATGATTGAAAACGAATCAGTTTCTCACGTTTCACAAGACAAAAAACATCATATCCAGATGTTCGCAAACACACTTCATATTCAAATAGACTAACCCTCACTGCCATGAAAATTAATCCCCCGCATTCATTACTTCGTCAAAAAATGATCGTAAATAGGCCGTTGCGAGTACGGAAATTCCATATGACTGACACCAATATTTGCTTATTGTCAAAATGATTAGAATAACAAATATAAAGGGGAGCAAGGAAAACAGAAGTTGGGTATGATAATAATGTACATTTTCTGTACAGACATTTTAAAATAATTAATAATCAAGTCTATAATTGAATACCCTTACCATTTTGGCGCCGAATAAATCCAAAGGGAAAGACACAAAATCCTTTGCGAGAATGAAGATTACACAGTACACTTTTTATATTACCGCCGAACATTCAAATGATATTATGCCGCACTTCACCTTAACACTTAAAATTTACTTTAATCGATGTACAGCCACCATTCTTCACCTATTCTCTTGACATCTGCAATATTTACATTAAGGACTAAGCCGAATACTACGGTATTCGTGATCAGCCGAGCTACATTAAAACACATCCAACCCAACGATGGGTTAGCGAGCACTGAAACTGAAACATGACTGCTCTTTCGACATCGACTGTCGACATTCACTGCTGGCCACAACCTTACTTCCGATAGTAACCACCACTTGGCAGCACTTCCCCGAGAGTGCCTTAAGCTTACCGACCTTATTTTCAGTCTTTTCTGCATACTTCTTAGGGTGGTCCAAAAATGCATGGGAAATTTTGTTTTCAAATTTGTATGCATATCGCCCGGAAGTTAGATCGAATCCAAACAAAAATTAATCAAGTTTTTGTTATATGTAGAGGTGGCTCCAATCCTAATGAAGTTTAAGGCATTTGTAATGCCGGTCAGATTATAGAATAGCTGGTACCACCCTTTATTC
This sequence comes from Belonocnema kinseyi, assembly GCF_010883055.1. NCBI lineage: Eukaryota > Metazoa > Arthropoda > Insecta > Hymenoptera > Cynipidae > Belonocnema > Belonocnema kinseyi. The sequence continues at coordinate 36,104,603 of NC_046660.1, read as the reverse complement.
ATGGAAATTTTTTTCCAAAATGAAAGTATTGGAACATGAAATTGAAGTAGATTCGAAGCGATTTAAAAAAAAAAAAAGCATTCAAATTATTGTTAATTGCATTATTATAACGTGCCAAATATGGGTCTACCAAAAATTTGAATTTGCCATATTCAACTTACCATTGAAATGTTTTAAGACATTCTTGTTGGAAAAAAGGGTATGTATATGAAAAAATTTTATCTTTTTAATAAAATGGAACATATTTTGTGAATTATGTTCATCAATAGAACCAATTATAAAAATTTCATTTGTAATTTGCTTAAAGTTGGAAAAGGGGTCGAGGTGCTCTAGAATTTGAAGCGGCTCTTTCTATAAGAAGATTAGAAACTCTTTATTTCTTTTTTTTGTAAGTAAAATGGTTTATATGAACAAAACAAACAGCAAAATATGTCAAGATATGTAAATAAAAGTTCAAATTACACTTATTTATAACTTTATATCTTGCCGCGATTTGTAAAAGGACTTAAACGGTCAGTTCAATACGGCAATTTCCAATTTTTGGTGGACCCATATTTAACACGTTATAATAATGAAATTAACAATAATTTTAATGCTTACTTTCAACAAATCGCTTCGAATTCATTTGAATTTCATGTTCCAATAGTTTGATTTTGGAAAAAGAAAATTTCCAGGAAATAAAGGGGGGTACCAGCTATTCTATAATTTAACCGTAGTGCCTATAAAGTCAGATATCTGAAAAATAGTTTTTCTATGACTTCAAGAATCAAAATATTATAACTGATGTCATTCCGAATAAAAATATAATTTTTTAAAGAAAAATGTTAAAATTCACAAAAAAACCACTAATTTTAACCATGTTTTTTGCTCTTTCATATTTTGAAATTAAATTTTTCTGTGACTGATATCATCAGAACAATTTTTTTTAAGTCAACATTTTCTAAACAAATAATTACATTTTAAGATTATTCAGTTATTTTTAAAATTGGAAACAGTAAAGTTGTAGAGAATGTTTTTCCGGAAAAAATAAGAAGTGAGTGTCAGAAAAAATTCAAGTGCAAAAAATATGGTTAAAATTAATGTCTTTTTTGTGAATTTTAACATTTTTCATAAAAAATAATGTTTTTCATTTGAAATGACAGCAGTTATAATATTTAGATTAATAAAATCATAGAAAACCCTACTTTCTTCCTCACATGACTACTCTACTCAGGGAATGAGTGACGCGCCAAGCCCGAAAGGGGAATAGCTTAATTGTATATTAAAAAAAATATCACTCTCATAAGTGTATTATGTAGGGCAAAAAAACCCTATAAGTGAAAAAATGGGTTTTGTGAGTTTTTGACGCAAATCATGATTTTTTTGCGGTTTTTGAATGAAAATTGTTTAAACAATTTTTTAAAGTAATTATTTCTGAGAATAGAGATAGAATGTCGCGATTTTTTCAAAAAATTCTAACTTTTTGTTAAAATAACAATAATTTAATAATAAAAATAATGATAATTTTTTTAATAATTGATTATTATTGTTAATAATATTCTCTTTGAATAATGCCCGAAATTGCGGATTTTTTCTAAAATCGTCAATTTTTTGTTTACTTTTCACTTAGAGTGAGTTAATATTTAATTCAATTTAGCGAAAATAATTGGTTTAACAAATTATTATTTTCTGTCTTTTATTATTATTTATTATGTATCTTTTATTATTTATCTTCTTATTTATTAATACTAGAAACTTGCTTTTTTCTGAAACGTTTAACTTGATTTGTCTTTTTAGTTAAGGGCCATTCCCAACATATTTGATCATTTTTAAGAAATTTCTACCCCCCCCC
>NC_046660.1:36100262-36102672 GCF_010883055.1 Belonocnema kinseyi | reverse complement strand
CCCTTATAAATAAATATTAAATAGACATTAGAGAGAATAATATTTTAAGGAAACTCTTTCTTTTTTGTGAGTATATTTTTCTGAAATAAAACAGTAAGTCTATATTGCCATCGTATGATAATATTATTATGATTTGCAATATCCTTCATGTTGTAATTCAAAAAAAAAAAACGTTTACAAGTTATTTTCAAATATTAAGAAAAGTGCACTTAAAAAATACGATACTTAAAAAAAAGATTCTTGTTGAGGTTCACTTATTATTTGTACATAACTAAAACGTCAAAGCAAAACTAAAGATTTTATAAAAAATATCTTTCTAGCATTACTACAAGAGAAACGATAATTAATTGTTTAAATAAGCATGTTTGTTTACTTGCATTACTTATTACTTTACTAAGTAAAAAGTGGGTAAAAAGTTTGAAAAATTCAGAAGGAACCACAACAATCTAACATGAATAAAGAATAATATATAGTTATGAACAATAAAAATTATTTTAAACAAATATTTTTTCTAAATTGAATTAATTATTAACTCACTCCAAATAAGAAGTAGACAAATAGTTGAAAATTTCAGAAAAACCGCAACTTTCTATCATTAATCTAATATTATTTATTAAATATATTATCGAATTATATTAGTTATTAAATATATTTATTGAATATTATTAGCAATAATAATGAATGGCTTCAACAATAAATTTTTTGAACTTTAATTAATTATGTACCGAACTCTAATTTAAAATTGGACAAAAAGTGGAAAATTGATTCAAAAAAATTTAGTTTTATAGCATTATTCTATGGGAAAATTTGCTAAAAACAATAATACATAAATTGTTTGATTCAAGTCCTATAAGAAATGACCTTTCAAATACAAATATCAAAATCCGATACTTTTTATTATTTCAAGAATTTTTCCAAATAAAGAAAAAAATAAAAATCTATTATTATCTGTTCTTCTGCAATGTCTTCTTTTATAATTAAGAAATTTTATTTTTGGCTGGCTTGAATTACATTTATTTATGTGTACATTTCAAGTTATTTGAGAAAATAGAAGTTATGCAACTCCAGAGATTTCAAAATATTTTGACGATTTTAATGTATTACACCTAATTCCAAAGCATTTCAATAAAGTAAAAAAGATGTCAACGGATTTTAATGAAAGAAATAGAATTTCCAAAGACTTCAAAGATTTCATCCACTCTAAATAAAATTATAGCGGTTTGCACAGAGAGCTTTTTCCGGAAAATTTTCTTGTTTTTTCTTTTTTGTAACTGAAAATTGAGTGCGCTTTGCGCCTGAAACCGACAACACAGGCAGCCAAGCGCACATGATAGTCAGTGTTGCCGGTTTCAGGCGCAAAAACACTCCATTTTCAATTATAAAAAAAGAAGTACATTTTTCGGGAAAGATCTGTGTCCAAACCGACATAATTGCTTTTAGATTATGTGCTAAAAATATTACGTTTAACAATTCATCCTTTTAGACGTAATAGAGGATGAAGCGAAACCGAGCCACACGCGTTTGAAGCGCCTTAAGGCGCTTCCTCAGGCTTGAAAATTAGTCCATGTATTACTTTGACAGGTTTTTCTCCTACAATTCTAAATTGTATGATTTCATATTTCAATCACAGACTATAAATGCCTAAATGCAGAACCTCTCAGACCGCGTTTTTCGAAAAATGGCCTGGTTCTTGTTTTATTGCAATGAATTGAAAATTGACGAATTTTTTTCCGCCTAGGATCGACGAGAATTTAGATTGAGTGCCTGTCATGCCTCACTCAACTTTCCTATTGTTACAGATTACAGTCGGTTGAAAGAAATGATAAATTAGCAAATATTAAGGAATTTAATTTTAATACTGTGCAATCGGTTAATTACATAACGATAAGATGATTAAAAAAAGAAAGAAGAAAATCGGTTAATACGTTCAATTTCTGGATACACCTTTTTTCTCTCTTCTCCGATTGTACGACAAAAAATACTGAAATAAAAAGATGCTGCGCCCAAAATTGGAAGCTATTGAATAAGAAAAGTATGGAATCTACATTTATTTTATTTCCATTTTCTTATTCATTTCATTTATTCATTAATTCATTAATTCATTAATTCATTTAATTAATTCATTTAATTAATTTAATTTCATGGTAGCAAGTTTAAATTGAAAACTCTGCAATCATAGAGAATCGTAATTTTCCTATCTTTCTTCTTGAATCTTTATTTATTTCAAATATTTTGCTTCAAGATTCACAGTTCACACCATTTGGTTCAATTTCATTGCTTTTCATTCGAAAAATTAAAATATTATTAACAGAAAGCGGAGGAGTCTTCTTTTTCGAGTTGGGGATCTAGCCATAGAATTATAAAATTAAATGGCACAATGTGTACTGTTTATACTATGTTAAAATTTAAT
>NC_046660.1:36098750-36100162 GCF_010883055.1 Belonocnema kinseyi | reverse complement strand
ATGAGCCAAAAATAAAAAAAACTACATTTTTACGTTCATTATTGTTAATTTTTAGCAAATATCCGTCGTCTTTTTCATAAAAATAATTACTAGTGGACAATTTCAAAATTTCCCATTAATTATTAATCAATTTTCAATTGTTTACAGAAATGTAAATTATTTAAGTAATTATTTAATCCAAAAAAATGTAACAAATAATTGTATTTTCTGACTGAAATGTAATTGTTTGTCATTGTTTCGAGTAGTAAATTTTTCTAAAAACATTTTATCATCATTTAAACAATTATTTATGGTCTATTTTTCAAATTTCTGAACATTGAGCTAGAGATGTCTACTTTTTCTTAATTGGTATCCTATGCTACGTTTTGTTGAATAATTACATAATTTTGATACATTTCTTTTAATGTTTAATAAATTTCTAATCGTTTAAACAATCCTAATTTGCTCAATCACTTTTTTTTCGCAATAACTAAATAGTGTATTACATGAATGTATAGTGTATACAAAGAATATATGACCCACCTTTTAATTATTTAAGCAAATATAACTTGTTAAAATAATTACTTTTTGAAAAATTCTTTAAATCCTATTTTCTGAGTCAAACATATTATTCAATGATATCGAGGACTAGCAAATTTTAATAAAATATTAATGTTATTGTTTTTGCAATTAATTATTGATTTAAAAAAAAATTATGTCAAATTAAGAATGGATGGTTTACATCAAGAAAACAACGTCAACAACAAACAGAAAACAACATCTACAAAAAGTTTTTTAGAATAACAATGTAGAAGAAGTGGGCATCTCTGCCTCACATTTTAAAATTTTTGAAAATAAACAACCAATAAATTTTTAAATAATTACATAATGTTTTAAAACTCATGGAAAATTCCATACTATTCTCATTTAATAATTTCCAATTCTGGGTGCATGATCTTTTTCAGGATTTTTGTCGTGTAATCGGAGAAGAGAGAATACACGTATATCCGTTATTTTTACGGGCCATATTTCTGACTGCCTTGTTTTTGCTTCTGTCTTTCCATAAAGCCCAAACTAAATCATCCGTCAATAATGATCTTACAATCAACATTAGATTGTTATTGGAGTGTTTTTTAGCGACGATACTTTATAATTTAAACAGTTTAAACTTTAAACATCGTAAACCCAGGATCGAGCCAAGGATTTAGATTGAGTGCCTGCCATGCCGAACTCAACTTTCCTATTGTTAGAGATTACAGCTGCTTGAGAGAAATTAAAAATAATTGAAATATTAGGAAATTTAATTTTAATATTCTGTATGACGTTCATTACATAATGACGAGACGATTAAAAAAAGATAGAAGAATATCGGTTAATCCGTTCAAATTCTGTTTAGAGTTTTGATAATTTTTCATAAGATTACATAACATTAA
>NC_046660.1:36088523-36098650 GCF_010883055.1 Belonocnema kinseyi | reverse complement strand
TTAAATTATAATTTAAAATTGATTATTAATTGTTAAGAAAAATTGATGATTACTTAATATAATTTTAAAAATGATATAATTAATTAATGACCATATTACCCGTTTTTTCTAATCTTTTTTACATTCTTTCGTGAATTATAGCAGGAAATTTCTGCAGATAATTAAAATGTAATTGAGCAATGTTTTTCATAATTTTAGTAATTGTAAGAGGTGATCATTATTGACGGGTGACTTGTTGTGGTCTTTATCGAAAGACAGAAGCGAACGCAAGGAAACGTTAAAAGTACGGCCCGTACACATGATGGATATACCTTTCTTCTCTCCTCTCAGATTCCACACCAACAATGCTGAAAATAGATCCTGCGCCAATAATTGAACATTGATCGGAAAAGTATGGAATTTTTATTTATTTTCTTTTCAAGGTTGAAACTTGAAGATTATGGAATTCGCAGCCTTTTCTTGAGAAATTCCTTTTCCAAAAGTTACAATTGAAAACTCTGCAATCATAGACAATCATATTTTTTCTATCTTTTTTGTTTAATCTTTATTTGTTTCAAATACAACTGCTTGCTTCACAATAAATGTATTGTTTTGGTCAGAATTGATGAACTATTTTGCTTTGAAATTCATATTCTGTCGTTCAATTTCACTGTTTTTCATTCGGAAAATTAAAATATTATTCACAGAAGCGAGGGAGCCTACTTTTTCGAGGTGGGCATCCAGCCATACAATTATAATATTAAATTGCACAATGTGTACAGTTTATACCATGTTAAAATTTTACATAAGTTATCAATATGTAAATAACAATTCATAGTCAATCATGAATAATAATGAACAACAAATGCAGGTATAAAATGGATATTAACAAACATTTCACTAAGCTTTCAATGATTTTAACTTCAATAATTTCATAAATAATTCACAAATATTTCAAAATTTCTGTAAAGATTTCTGGTACATCTCAAATATTGTAGAAAGATTTTAATAATTCCCGAAAGATTTCACAAGAATTAGGAGGGTTTCGCAAAGATTTTCGTATGGATTTATTTAGCAAACACTCCATCTTGTAAATCGATTGGAAATATATATATATATAATTTTTATTAAATTTTAACATAGTATAAACAGTACACATTGTGCCATTTAATTTTATAATTCTATGGCTAGATCCACAACTCAAAAAAGAAGACTCCACCGCTTTCTGTTAATAATATTTTAATTTTTCGAATGAAAAGCAATGAAATTGAACCAAATGGTGTGACCTGTGAATCTTGAAGCAAAATAGTTAATCAATTCTGACCAAAACAACACATTTATTGTGACGCAAGCAGTTGTATTTGAAATAAATAAAGATTCAATAAAAAATATAGGAAAATTACGATTCTCTATGATTGCAGAGTTTTCAATTTAAACTTTGGGCGCAGCATCTTTTTATTTCAGTATTTTTTATCGTACAATCGGAGAAGAGAGAAAAAAGGTGTATCCAGAAATTGAACGGATTAACCGATTTTCTTCTTTCTTTTTATAATCATCTTATCGTTATGTAATTAATCGAATGCACAGTATTAAAATTAAATTCTTTCATATTTGCGAATTTATAATTTCTTTCAACCGACTGTAATCTCTAACAATAGGAAAGTTGAATGAGGCATGACAGGTACTCAATTTAAATTCTTGGCTCGATCCTAGGTTTACGATCGTCGAAAAAATGACACTCTAGACCACCGGCTGTTCCATAGCCAGCCAGAGGGCCCACGAACTATGTTCGCCATGAGTACACTTATGGTGACGGTTTGCTACTTCCCAGGCGCAAAATTTTCTATTAATTGCAATAAAACAAGAACCAGGCTATTTTCAAAAAAGGCGATCTGAGAGGTTCTGCATTTAGGCATTTATAGTCTATGATTAAAATATGAAATCATAAAATTCAGAATCGGAGGAGAAAAACTTGTCAGAGTAATACATGGGCTAATTTTCAAGCCTGAGGAAGCACCTTAATGTATTTCAAGGTACTTCAGCAGATCTAAAAGATTTGATTGAATCTCGAAGGATTGCAAATTGTTTCAAAGATTTCGATACCATCGCGGAGATTTTAAAATTTAAAGGGTACCACAAAATTTTAAAGGATTTTAAGAATTGTCAGAGGATTTAACGGGATTTTAAAATAATTTTAAGGTTTTCCATTATTATAACAGATTCCAAAGAATTTCAAGAGATTTCTAAATTTCCAAGGAATTTCAAATTATTTCTAGACTATACTTTTAATGGATTTGTATAATTTAAAAATATTTTAACATTAGGGAATTTAGGTTCATTTGAAAAGATTTCTACGGATTTCAAGGGTTTTTAAACTCTTAAAGGATTTGATGGGATTTCTAAACAATTCCAGTAGTTTTAAGGAATTTCAGTATTTTTAAAGAGATTTTAGAGGATATCAAAGATTTCTATACCATTACGAGGATTTTAAGGGATTCCAAACAATTTCAAGGTATTTTAAAGCTTTTCGAAGAATTTTACTGGTTTTAAACATGTTTTTATGGGTTAAAATAATTATAATAGTTTCCAAAGAATTTCAAGAGTTTTCTAAATTTTTAGAGATTTAAAATAATTTTCTTGGGTTTCCAAAGATTTCAAGGGATCTTAAGGTATTTCAAGAAACGTTACAAGGTCTAAAAGATTTAATTGAATCTCAAAGGATTAAAAATATTTCTAGGAATTTAAATGGTTTCTGTTTTAGATAACTTTAGTTTAACGGATTTAAAAGAATTTGGTAGGGTTGCAGAAGAATTCAAAGAACTTTTAGAGAACTTTTGAAAATAAATAAAATTTCAAGGTATCCTAACGATTTTAAGTATTTCAAGGGATTTTAAGGCATTTCAAAAAATTTTATAAGAATTAAAGGATTTTATTGAAACACAAAGAATTTCACGGATCTCTAGGGATTTTAATTATTTTATTAAGGGAATTTTGAATAAGTTATATATCATTTATATTCAAGTGATTTCAAATGATGTCTACTGCTTTTATTGGGTTTTTATGATTCCCATCATTTGTACCAATTTTAATTTTTTTTCAATTTTTAAGTATCAACGTTTTTCACGCGAATTTCAAATATTTCTAAGAATTTCAAGAAATTTCGTAAGATTTCGAAACATTTCAGGGAATTTTAGAGTATATCAAGGATTTCCAAACCTTTGCGGGGATTGTGACGGACTCCAAAATATTTCAAGGGATTTTAAGGCTTTTCAAAGGACTTTACGAGGCTACAAAATATTTTTAAGGTTTTAAATTATTATAACAATTTCCAAAGAATTTTAAGAGATTTGAAAACATCAAGGAATCTCTAAAGAACTTGTTAAAACAAATTCATTGAAATTTCAAGAAAATTCTAAATTTTTTAAAGGATTTTAAGGTACTTTAAGAAATTTCATAAGATTTAAAAGATTTTTACGGAATTCAATAAATAAATTATAAACTTACAAATAATTTATATTCTCCATGATTTTAAGGGATATGAAGGAATAAACAATTTCAAATGATATCTAATAAAGTTTATATGTTTCCAAGAGACTTTAATTGATTTAAAAATAGTTCCAAAGGTATCAAGCACACTTTAATTAATAAGCCCGTCACTTATACTGATCAAAAGTAAAAATTTACAATATTTAAAATAGACCAAAATCCAAATTAAAAATCCCACTTAACGTCCAATAATCAAATTGATGCAAAATTTTTCTTGCTTTGATAAGGTTACTGTACGAGTACCGAAACGTTGATTACAATAGGATTTTTGGTTTTTGTTTATTCGTTGTGGTCCAAATTTGGTCGTTGGATTCTTCTTTTATTTAAAAGGATTTTGATCAAAAGTGGTTTTAATAGATTAATCAATCAATATTGCCACTTTGAATCAATCAGTAAATCGAAGTAAGTGACTTTCAGTAAATAGAAGTGTCTGATTTGCCTTTTATAATAAAATAGTAACATTATTTCTCAATAAAAATGCTAAACTAGAATTTTAATACCCCCCCCCCCCTAACAAAAACGTCTACCTACTCTCTTAATTTAAGACAGTCAAAATTTGACTGATTAAATAAATCAGGCATGCTTTGACTGAAAAGTCAGTCATTTCTACTGACACATCACTTGCTTTAACACATAAAACAGTCAATAATACTATCTGAATCAATCATTTAATTAAAGTGCATAATTTTCAGTAAATAGAAGTGACTGATTTGCCTGCTCTAATAAAATAGTGAAATCATTTCTAAATTAAAATTCCTAACTAAATTCCTACATTTTAAGAAATGATGTAAATTAACCACAAATCGCCGATCAACACATTGATAGTTACGGAGTAGATTAATCAAGATAAATAATTTAATTAGTGAAAATTACTGCTTACGCCATTCAAAATTACTTCGTTTAGATCATTCAAAATTACTGATTGGATCAATTTATCTTTATTGGTAGTAAACAAGTCCTCTTGGTTCATATTTGAACTACTTTGTCAAAAATTATTTTTGTTATAATTATTTATTATTTTAGTTGAAAATTCATGTGTTCGCTTGAAACTTGAACTATTTTATTGAAAATGTTTTTGGTTTTAAAAATTAATTTTTTAAATTGAAAATTGAACTATTCCATTTTTTCCTGAAAATGGATCTTTTTTAGATCAAAAATTTAACTATTTAGTTGAGGATTCAACTATGACATTGATAATTCATTATTTTTGTTGTTGAACTTTTCAACTATTTGATTATAAATTGAACTATTTGTTAAAATCCAGTTTTTGTTGTTGTTAATAATCCATAATTTTACTTTAAAACTGATTTCTGTTGTTGATAATTTAACTACTTTGTTGAAAGTTCTTTGTTTTTTTTTTGTTTAAAATTTTTTTTAACGGATAATTTATATATTCCATTTTTTGTTGAAATTTCTTTTTTTTCAGTTGAAAATTAAACTACTTGTTTGAAATTTTATGTATCTCATTGAAAGTTGGTATTTACTGGTAGATAATTAATTTTTTCGTGAAAATTGATCTTTTTGTTTAAATTTGACTCGTTTTATTTCACATTCAAACCTTTTTGACTGAAATATAAACTGCTTTTGAATTAAAATTCAAACCTTTTTGTGCTGAAACATAAGATAAAAAATGTTTTGTTGTTAAAAACGCATCTCCTTTATTGAAAATGTTATTACTAAGTAGGACAGCTTTGTTACAAATTTATTTTTTTGTTGAAGCTTCATAATTTTACTTCAATATTCATTTGTTTGATTGAAAATTTCAATTATTGGTTCCTTTTCCTATGTATGAAAATGAATTTTTCTATTTGAAAATTTAACTATCCCTTTTTTTGTTAAAAAAAGAATTTTTTAGCTGCAAATTTAATTATTAAGATGAAAATTCATTATTTTTACATTAAAAATTGGTCTTTTATAGTAGAAAATTAATCTTTTTCATGGGATTTTCATATTTTTACTTAGTTCAATTACTTTTTTGAAAATTGTACTGCTATATTAAAAATGTTGTTGTTGTGAATGGTTTATAATTTTAGTTACAAATGAAAATTTGTTGTTAGAAAATTAATCTTTTTGACAGAACATTAATTTTTTTTCAATTTAACCACTTGGTTGAAAATTTAACCCTTTTTTTTAAAACTAATTTTTTCAATCAATTTTTTGTTAGTTTAACATTATTTTTTTATCGATTTTCTTGGTTGGAAATTCATATTTTTGGTTGAAAATCCAAATATTTGGTTGAAAGTTAAAATACTTTATTAAAAAATCATTCCGGCTTGACACATTATCTTTTGGGTTGATATCGCTTGGTGAGAATGCACTTTTCTTGAATCAGTCAAAATGGACTTCGAATCAGTCACAGTTTTGCTGATTCAAATTTAGAGCTTATACTGATTTTCCCATAATATTTTTTTCGTGAAGGGGGCCTAACCGCCATTTTCAAATAAAATTCTTATTTTTATTTTAAATAAGTGTTTCTTAAACCTTTTACTGTGGCCTCAAGTTCTTTAATTTTTCTGGCTGATGGATGAATCCTCCTCATACATTTATCACTAGTAAAAAATTTCTGAAGGGCATTAAAATAAAACTGATGAAACAAATTTTTAAACAATATTTATTGTCAAAACATTTCAAGTACTTACCAACAAATTAATGCATATTAGTGAAAGTTTCAATTAACGAAACTTAAAGTAAATTTAAGAGCACGGTAATTTCCAAGAATATTTTTTATCTGAAGTTGGATAAAAACATTGAAAAAAATTGATAACTCCAATCGTCCGACGTCGGATAACTGTCGTTTTCAATTGTTTGCAACGTTTTTATCCAATGTCAGATAAATAATATCTCTGGGATTTAATATTAGAAAAAAGTTTTACTCTGAAAGCCATATATCAGATGTACAATCTCCACCAGGGTACCTGAAAAAAGTTCATACATACTAAATTAATTCAATTCAGTACAATCACTATAATCCTATAAATAAGGCTAATTAAGGAAAGTACCTAATTTCATGCGCCATCAAAATATCATCTTTATCAGCACCAAAATCGACTAAAAAGTTCTCATCCAATTTCATGCCACCGTTTTTGACGTCCACGTCCAACTTCATCATTGTTGAGCCATGTCTAAAGGAAAAAGTAGCACATTAATATTATTGATAAAAAAATGACGAGAAACCCCTCATTCCGTGTTATAGTTCCGAAAGAAAAAGTGGCCTGGCAGCAATTATAAGGTGCAGAATTCCTGAAAATATAACCAAGAATTCAAAGACCAAATTTGGACAACCTCCATAAAATATTCCTATTGTAATTGAAAAAAAGATACAAATTTTCCTAAAGAAGAAAAAAAAAAGAGAAACATTTCTTGCCTTAATGAGGTTATTGTATGAGTTATGAAACGATGGTAATTATTTTTTACAAATGTTTTTTTTATTGTGGTTTGATAATAATAAAAATAAAAAGGATGAAAGAAATATAAAAAAGAAGGAAGGGGGTTTGGTTGGCTGCCTTATTATTTTTTATTTTTGTCTAAAAAAGAATGTTATTCTTTTCTTTTTTAGGAAAATTTTTATCCATTTTATAATTGAAATAGGGACGCTTTGTGGTGGTGGTCCAAATTTGGTAATTGGATTCTTGCTTTTATTTTCGGGAATTTGTGCACACTAACTTGATTATTGGACGTTAAATGGGATTTTATATTTAATTTTATTCTCAATTAAATATCTTAAATTATAAACTACGTTTGGGTAAAGTATCTTTGGAAAAATATCAAAATTGTAGGAATTTGAATTTTTGAATGGGATTTTTTTTAAATACTACATTTCAGACATTTTAAAATAAATTTTAATGAAATTTATAGGCATTATGTAGAATTTAGTACCCTTTTTCTATAAAAATATAGAAAAAAGTCAAAATATAACGTAAAAAAAAATTACAAAAAATGTTGATTTTGATTATTCGTTTTGAGCTCATATTGTTTTTCTACTTTTTCTTTTGGAAATTGTTCCCTATGCTTTTATCATTTTGTGAAACTGTTGAGTTCTCAACAAAAAATTTCAATTTCAATAAAATAGTTTTATTTTCAACCAAAGAGATGAATTTTCAAACCAGAAAAAAATTTGGAACTAAAAAAGATAACTTTCAGAAAATTGAAAATGATATTTTTTGTTGAAAATTCAACTGTTCTGTAGAAATTTCTACTTTTTGTTTTGAAAATTCCACAATTTCGTTCATTTTTTTCTGTTTTGACTGAAAAATCTTTTTTGGTAGGAAATTTGTCTCTGTCTCTGTTATGATCGTGCACTTTATTGCAAATTCGCCTTTCTTGCAATTGTTTGTTTGAAATATCAACTGTTACGTGTTGCGTTGAAAATTGTTATTTTTTTACTGAAAAGTCAATTATTTAACTTAGAATTAGAATACTTTGTAAAAAAAAATTTTTTTATTCAGGGTTCATAATTAAAGTTGAAAATTCAACAATTTGCTTTTAAATTAAATTTTATGTTAAAAATTCTAAAGTTTTGTAGAAAATTCATCTTTTTGGGTTAAAACTTGAACATTTTGGTTGAAAAACCATATTTTTCGATTGAAAAATTCATCTATTTTTGTATCTGAAAAAATTAACTATTCCATGTTTTGGTAGAAAATTCATATATTTTGTTAATCTTTCTTGACTTAAAATTATCTTTTTTGTTAAAAACTCATTTGTTCCAATTCAAAAGTCAATTGTTTTCTAAAACATCCAACTTTTTAGCTCAAAAACATGACTTATTTGTTTAAAATTCACCTTTTAGTGCAGAAAAGTTGGTTTGAAATTCTTGGTTGAAGATTAATTCTTTTGATGAAAATGCAACTGTCTTTTACAAAAGTTGTCTTCTTTTATTGAAAATTAAAATACCTGACTTAGTTTTAAACTTTTTTGTTTAAAAATGGAGCCATTTGAAATTGCATCATTGCATGCTGAAAATTCAAATATTTGGTCAGAAATTGAACTGTATATTGTTAAAAATTCATTCTTTTTAGTTGAAAATTCATCTTTCATAGTAGAAAAGTCATCTTTCTTGGTTGAAGATTTATCCTTCCTGGTTGAAAAATAACTTTTTTGGTACAAATTCAACTGTCTTTGAAAAATTCGTCTTTTTGGCTTGAAAATTTTACTATTTGTTTCAATTTCGAACTTTTTTGTAAAACTCGTATATATGTTTCCTTAATTCGTCTTTTTGTGTTGACAATGTATCTTTTTTCGTTGAAAATTCAACTATATCGTTGAAAATGCAATATATCTCGGCTTAAAATCTTTGGAATTTAAAGTGTTTCATATTGAATTCAATATGTTATCTACATTAATTTTATTTCATAGAATTTATAAACGTAAAATCTTTTTGACCTCCCCCTCCCCTTAATGTAATCGGGATAGAGGAGGTAATAAACTCAAAACGGGTATCGTAGGCCTCGACTACACCACTGCCCTCATGCATAAAATTTTCCATAAAAAATTTACTTGACATGCTCAGGATAAAATTGTTTATCCCATGGTTTATAAAGTGCTGTCGTCACATAAAGTCGACAACCATCTAGACTAAGTTGCAACATTTGTGGTGATCCATAAATGCGACGTCCTTTTAAGTAAACGGGTTCTGGCTGCTTCTGATTTTTTAATTCCGTATCATCAACAACTCGAACTTTCGAATCCGAAAGAATCGTACCACCCAGAAAAACTTGACCAGCAAGTTTCGGGTTTTTTCGATCTGTAATGTCATATTGTCTGATGTCTCCATGCAACCAGTTTGAGAAATAAAGGTATTTATCGTCTAGGCTGATTAGTATGTCGGTAATCATTCCTGAAACATTAAAACTATTTGTGAATAACAATTTTTTTTCTAAACCTCATATCAACAGGATATATTACAATATCTTGATTAGAGACCCTTCATACACTACTTTACCAAATTTGGGCTTTTTGACACCCCCATCACCTCTTGTTGACGGCAATAATTTTTTCTTATCCCCCCCCCCCCCCCCCCCCCCCCCCTGAAAAAAGTAAAGTAGCTAACAATTCTCGAAAAAAAAATTGTTGAATTTTCAAACAAAAAAGATTTTGTACTAAACGAAATTACAGTTGTAGATATTTTAACCTTTCAGGGCATGTGACACAGCTAAATACCTATATTACCGACCTCACTTTTTCCGTTCACTGAATGTTTTTTTGAACCTAAGAACTTTTTTTGTAAATAAAATATCGAGCTGAAACTTTGGGAAATGTATTAGAGTACAATAGAGTACGTTTAGGTACTGCATTTTGATAGGAACTTCACTGAAAATTATTTCATCTTTTTTCTGAAAGTCAACATTTTTTGAACGTTCGAACTTTTTTTACACATAAAATATCGGTCTCGAACTTTGAGAAATGCAAGAGCCGAAAGAAAACTACGTTTAAGTACAAAGCTTAATAATAATAGATGTAAAAAAATATATTTCCACAATCAATTCCAACGGCATCAGCCGTTAACGTTGTACACGAAAATACGAACTCTCTAGAGCCTCGTCTAGTGGCCGCCAGGTTTCGTATTTTCGTGTACAACGTTACCGGCTGATGCCGTTGGAATT
>NC_046660.1:36082101-36088423 GCF_010883055.1 Belonocnema kinseyi | reverse complement strand
GTTCAGAAAAAAGATGAAATAATATTCAGTGAAGTTCCTACCAAATTGCAGTACCTAAACGTACTTTATTGTACCCTAATAAATCTTCCAAAGTTTCAGCTCAATATTTTATTTACATAAAAAGTTCTTATGTTCAAAAAAACATTCAGTGAATCGAAAAAGTGAGGTCGGTAATATAGGTATTTAGCTGTGTCACATGCCCTTAATTTAAAAAAGTGTGTGCACAACTTTGGATGATATAGAAAGACCGAGCGCGAAGCGCGACATGCATATATTATCGAGCACGAAGCTCTAGATTAGAACGAACAAAGAAAAAAGAAAAATATCTACAAAATTGTTGAGTTTTCAACCCAAGAAGACAAGTTTTCAAAAAAATATTTGAATTTTCAGCCAAAGGGGATACATTTTTATTGTGTTCATGTTCAGTAAGAAACTCAAGTTTCTACCCAAAGAGATGAATTTTTAACCAACAAACAATTTTCAGTCAAGACCGAAAAAAAATTCAAATAAATTGTTGAATATTTTCAAAAAGAAAAATTCAAAAAACTGTTCCCTTATTGTTTAAAAATCAAGTAATTGGTTGAAAATTCGTGTTTCTTGTCAAACATTAATCTTATTGGTTAAAAATTAATCTTTTGAACCTACAATTTTTTTTATAACGACAAAATAGTTGTCTTAGAATTTAATCTAAAAACAACATAATTCCCTTCCTGATTGATTCAACGACTTGAAGTGCAGAACCTGCCTAATGTTAAATGGATTCGATCTCCTTTGAAATAATTTTTATAACGCTGTTTTTTTTCGTTGAAAATTAATTTTTTTTAACAAAAAATTCAACTATGACAATTTTGGTAGAAAATTAAAATTTTTAATTAAAGTGTGATCTTTTTTAGTTGAAATCTAACTAATTGTTTATAAATTTATTGATTATGTTAGAAATTCGTCTTTTTTAATAGAAAATTAATCTTCTTCTTTGAAAATTCATCTTGCTGATCGAAGATTCAACAATTTTTCGGACAATTCCTATTTTTCAAAATTAATTTATTGAAGTGAAAATTTAACTTTCCATTTTTGGTGAAAAATGTATTGATATTTTTAATTACAATTTGTTTTGGTAGAGAATTCAGATATATTTTTTTTATTACACTTCTTTGAATTGAAAATTATTTTTTTAACTAAAAACTGAACCATCCCATTTTTTCGTTGAATATTAAGTTGATAATTGAAGCTTCATCTGTTTCGGTTTCAAACGAATCTTTTTGATTAAAAATTCAACTATTTTCTTTAAATTTCTCTATATCTTTTTAAAAATTAATTTCTATAATCGTAAAATCTACTGATATTACTTTTGTTTGAAAAATGATATTTTTTAGTTAAAAATCATATATTTGTTTGAAACTTTCTAGATTTTGTAGAAAATTCGAAATTTTTGGTAGAAAAGTAATATTCTTGGTCACAATTAAAATTTTTCATTAGGAATTCAGTTATTTAAAAAAATTCCTTTTCAGATTGTCAAAAACCAATTTCTTTAAAAGAAACGTCGATTCTACTATTTTTGTTGAAAATTGATCTTTTTTACTTAATAATTCCATTTTTAAAATTTTTCTGTTTTGGTAAAAAATTAAAATTCCTTTTTTTTTGAGAAAAATTTATTTATTTAAGAGAAAATTAATATTCGCGGTTGAAAAATCATTTTCTTCATTGAGGGTTCAATTTTTTTTAATTCCTTCATAGTTAGTTAAAAATTAATTTATGTAAGATAAAATTGGATTATACTATTTATGCTAGAGAATTGATATTTGAAAGTAAAAATTTATCTTTTTTAGTTGAAAATTCAACCAATTGTGTGAAAATGCACAAATTTCGATGAAAATTAAGGTTTTTGGTAGGGAATTAGTCTTCTTGGTTGAAAATTGATCATTGTCATTTAGAACAAAACTTGCACATTCCGTTTTTTGTTAAAAATTAAATTCTCTAACTGAAATTTTAACTATCCCACTTTTGGTGGAACACTGAAATTTGGAATTAAAAATTGATTTTTTTGGGTTGAAAATTAAATTATTTGTTTCAAACATCGTCTTTTTTTATATAAAATTAAGCTTCTTGGTTGAAAATACACCTGTTTGCTTGAAAGTTGAACTATTTATCATCAAATGCATCTATTTTAGTAAAATTTCAATTGATTTGTTGAAATTTAATTGTTTGTTGTTAAATAATAATTCTGTTAACTAAAAAGGAATTATCCTATTTCTTGTTTCATATATTTATATTTTTAGTTAAAAATTGATTTTTGATTTGAAAATTCGTCCTTTTGGTAGAAAATTATTTTTATTTGTTAAAATCTTATCTTGTTTATTGAGGTCTCAACTATTTTCTTCATTTTCGTTTGTTTGTTAAAAATTAATGTCTTTAAGGGAAATTTTAATTATATCATTGTTGGTTGAAAACTAATAGTTTTTTTGTAGAGAATTAATGTTATGGGTAAAAAATTAATCTGTTTTTTATTTTTCTTAACATAGATGCCCAAGTTCGATTTTTTTTGTCTTAGACAGGAAAAAAACGTTTTGCATAATTTACTATAAAAGACTTTTATAAACTAAAATCTGAATTATTCTATTTTTGTTTAAATTTTGATATTTTTCATTGAAATTTCATCTTTTTAGTTCAAAATGATTTTATGGATGAAAAATTAATCTGTTTTTTATTATTCTTAACATAGATGTCCAAATTCGATTTTTTTATCTGATATCAGAAAAACGTCTTGCATAATTTACTATAAAAAAATGTTAATCGCTGAGATTCTTTTTTAGTTAAAAATTGAATTTAACGAAAAAATGATAAAGAGGGGAAGAACGTTAAAATTCTTGAGAATAGGGCAAAAAGAAGAATTATTTAAAAAATGGGAAAAGAGACTTTCGCAAATTTCGCAAATTTGGTTAGAATTTATCATCAAGAGACGTACTAATTTTAAATTTTTATTTAAGTTCGTAACGTTACTTCCTCTGGCTCCCCTCACTTTGTTACCAAACGTAGTTTTTGGTATACCCCCCCCCCCTCCAATTGGTAACGTAGTTTATGGACGGCCCCTTACCTGGAAGATAAGGTGCCACCCATCCTTCAACCTTTTTTGGTGGTATTTGGATAACTTTCTCAGCAGACCATGTACCGGTCTCATTTTTGAAGAATCGAAAAATGCTCGAATTCACAGCACATCCTACATACCCTTCACTGGCAGTTGGTTCGTGAAGGAATCTTATCTCCAGTGGAGCAACTCCATCTTTGCCTAGATCGATCACCTGCACGAGTTCTTTATTATTCCAGGAGTAAACATTTAAACTTTGACCATAAAGCGCTGCAAAAACGAATTGTTCAATTTAGTTCACAGAAAAGCCTGGAATATCAAACCATTTCTAAAGGCGGCGCACAGATGGTATGAAATGGTAATCAAGAACAAAAAAATGACAAAAATTATACAAATCTATTATTATTCTAGGCAATTTTCAGGCTTCAAAGTTCAACAATTTGAGAACTCGCTCTTAACGCCTGATAACAATAATAATAAAAACCGATTATATAGAATTATAGGGTATTCTTTCCTTTAAATGATACAAGTATTAAGAATTTCATATTCATAAATATTATCAATTTTTTTTTATTTATATTTAACACGTCAAATTATTTATTTCTCATTTAATCAGCCTTCGATTGAAACAACTTAAGTGCAATTCCTTGAAAATTAGAAAAGTTATATACCTTCCAAAATTTGAAAATTTTCACTAGATACCAAATATATTTCAAAACTATTCTAGCTGATTTTTTTGATTAGCCCGAAAATTTGGACGCTAATTACAAGGGCTATACAGGCAGGAATTTTCACGCGCCGCGGCGCACGGTAATCCTTCACAAAAATTTGATGAAATAGTGATTTGTAAACAATTATTAAATATAATTAAAAAATATATAAAGAAACATTTTCTGACATTAAATTCACTCCTAGAAATCGACCAGGGAAGCGCAAAGTATTAACCCCCCCCCCCCCCCCGCCTGCAATCGAATGATAAAATTCATCGGATCGTGGGAACTGGAAATCTTTCAAATCTTCACTTATTTATTCAATTTTTGAAAATCAATGCGGAATATTGGTGAAATAACAGAAGTCTTTGTGAAGTCTTTGTGAAGTCATTTTAATTTATCCAAAATTTTTGCAAAATATTTATAATATTTGATTATATTTGTGAAATTATTTTTAATGTTTTTTTAAACTTTAGGAAATCATTACAATTTTTGCGTTCTCTTTCAAATCTATCAAAAATATTTGTGAAATAATAGAAGTCTTTTTGATAACTTGTTAATCTATCCGAAAGCTTTGCCAACGATGAAGAATATTTGATAATATTTGTGAAATTATTTTTAATATTTTTTAAATCTTTAGGAAATCATTAAAATTTGCGTTCTATTTAAAATATATATGAAATATTTTTGAAATAATATAAGACGTTATGAAATCTTTTTAATCTATCCGAAATCTTGAAAAAATATTTGAAATCTTTGGATAATCTTTGGAAATCCTTGCAAAGTATTTGATACTATTTGTGAAATTATTTTCAATATTTTTTAAATCTTTAGGAAAGCATTGAGATCTTTTCTCGCTCTTTAAAATCTATATGAAATCTTTGTGAAATAATAGAAGTCTTTGTAAAATCTTTCCAATCTCTCCGAAATCTTTGCAAAATATTTAAAATCTTTGTGAAATCTTTATGAAATCTTCGGAAAATCGTTGCAATTTTATCAAAGTTTTGGAAATATTTGCAAAATATTTACAATACTTAATTATATTTGTGAAATTATTCAAATATTTTTTTAATCTTTAGGAAATACATACATAATTTAAAGGGGATATAATCGCCGTTGACCAGAATTGAAGGCTCGGAAAGCAGAACCGAATGAGCGCTCGAGCAGTAGCCAGGAGTAGGGATGACGCGCAGAAAACGCGGCGAAAGAGAGGACAGACTCCATTCTGTCTTTCGTCGCGTTTTATGCGTTTTCTGCGCGTCATCCCCACTCCTGGCTACTGCTCCAGCGCTCATTCGGTCCTGCTTTCCCAGCCTTTAATTGACTCTTACTCCTGGTACGCCAGAAGGGCGGTTACTTTCCGGACAGATCTCGTACTGTGTTATATTCTAGGTTTGTTTTATTTTTTACTTTTCGTCTCAACTTACTCGGGTCTTCACCATCTGAAAACTCGTAACCTCTTTTGAAAATACGTGGAACTGCCCATTCTGAAGCTACGAGTACATCGTGATGAGGTTGGTACCAAAAATCATAGCCAAACTTAGCTTTTGCTTCTCCCTTCGTCCACATTCCTTTTATTTCAAGAGTATCACTGTCGATGCAGAGAAAGTCACCCTGAGCATCCCCGCTTGGGGTCCCCATAATGGAGATCATTATTTCTCCAGTTGGAGAACAATGCGACGTATGAGGTGATGCAGCTCCCCAAGAATGCATTTCTTCTGGCTCGAGTACCTTAAATGTTGAATTGAAAATGTAAGAACATGTTTGAGACCCACGGGAGTATAGGGCTATAGCTGGGAGGGGTTGTTGACCCTCGTGATTCTCGCTAGTCGTATTTTACGCCGATGATGAATGGGGGTAGGCCCTCGATTCTATCGAATCTCTACATCCAAACTCGTCTGTCGGTAACTGAATATACTGAAATTTTTTGATTTTCTGCAGTTTTCCACTCCTCTGACAAAATTTTCGGTGGAATGCGAGGGCTTCTAATAAAAATCCACCTACAGACGTTAGGGGATTTTAGAAAAAGAAAGCTCACAAGATTTGTTACGTCAGACATTGCTTGAAGGCTTATTATGACAGTTGGGATGATAGGAGATTTGGGATAGAGATCTAAGCTGGAAGGTTTAATGTTTTTCACGCACTCCTCCAGGGAGCGGGGTTTAGATATGTTATTATTATTACACCATTAAGCCATTTCCCTTTCGGGGTAGGCGTGACTCACTCGGCAGGGGAAAGGAGTAGTGTGTGGATGGGATAGAGATTTTTCAGATTGATCCAGAATTCTCGTGCTATTTATGTAAATAACACGTTCGTTCCGCAACATTGCTCCGACCCAGGTTGCTGATCAATCTCTCTAGCAATCACCCCAAGCGAAGAACCTCACGAAGCCGTTATGTAAGGTTCCCCACTTGGGTCAATTAGTTGTCAAGGTCTTTGTTTCAGGCGTCGTTCAGTTTACTGACACTCTTTTTATTAACTATTTTCCGCCATACTTTCCTGTCCTGGCATACTTCTCTAGCTTCTTTTA
>NC_046660.1:36056046-36082001 GCF_010883055.1 Belonocnema kinseyi | reverse complement strand
GGGGGGGGGGTGAACCCCCTAAGCACCTCCCCTGGATCCGCCACTGGCGAGGAGTAAAAAAATCTAGTCTAATCTGTAAAAACATGATTGCTGCAGGTCAGCGAATCCAGGAAAGTCAGGGCAAATGCGAAAATATCACAAATTAAGTAAGACGTTTTTTTTCTGAAATTTGCAACCCCTCCCACCTCCTCATCCATAATTGTGAAACATCAATCAAATTAGATTTAGAAAATAGTGGTATTAAACAGTAATGTCTTTAAACAAATAATTGCTAACTTTTTTGTATTTGTAGTTTGCGGTTACAAATATTGATTGGTTGAAATTTTTATTAGTTTATTTGAAATTCAATTGTTTTGTATGCAAATATTTTTTTTCGTATAAAAATTCAATTTTTTAAATGATATTTTCTTCTTTAATAAGTTAAAAATCTTTCTTGGTTGAAAATGCAAGTCTATTGTTGGAAATTTATCTTTTTTGTTTCAAAATTTTAACTACTTAATTAATAAAGTGGAACAACTTTATTAAAAGGTCTTTTTTTTCTTTTGTTTAAAATTAATTTTTTTACTGAAAATGTAACTATTCCATTTTGCATTATCACAGAAAAAACTAAGAATAAAATTTGTTGCAGGAAATTTTTTAGAGCGATAAAGTTTTGTTTAGACAACTTTGCGTCTTTCAAAAAACATGTGTTTTTCATGGAAAAACAAAAGAAAGTGTAACCGATATTTGTATAAATTTTATCCTGTGAAGTTAATTTTTGTTGCAGAGAATCTTTCGTCGGAAATCGATGTAAAGTTTATCTTCTGTTTTTTTCTGTGATTGGGAATTAATTTTTGTGTTAAAAATGTCTATTTTTTGTTAGAAAACTCAAACTTTTTTTAGTAATTCGACATTTTATTTTTCAAAATTCATCTGCTAACGTAAAAGTGTATTCTTTTTGGGTAAAAATGCAACTATTTAGTTGAAAATTAATCTTTTTTCACAGAGCATTTAACATTTTTGTTGAAAAATTAGTTTTTTTTTGTATAAAATTTAATTTTGTAACTGAAAATTCATCTTTTATGGTAGAATGCTAACCTTAATGGTAAAAAAATGTTTATGGTTTGAAATAAATTCTGTAACTAAAAATTGCTCTATTTTCTTTTTCGTTAAAAATTTATCTTGCTTATTTAAAAATTCATCTTTTTTCTTGACATTTGAATTATTCGGTTCAAAATTAATTTTTTATTGAAACAGGTAGAAAAACAATTTTGTCAACTATTAATCTTCTTTGAGAAAAATTCATTTTTTTAAATTAATTTAATTAGTTAAAAACTTAGTCTTCTGTTAAGAATTCGTTTTCTTTGTTAAAAATAAGTTGTCGTAACAGAAGATTTAACTAACATATTATATTAACTATTATATTATTTTAGTTGAAAACTCAACTATTTGCTTAAAATTTTATTTTTTTGTTAAAAATTCATTATTTTAGTTCAGAATTAATTTCTTTGGTAGAAATATTACTAATTGCATGAAATTAAAAAAAATTAATTTCTTAGCGGAAAGTGTAACTTTTTCATTTTTTTCTTAAAAATTCATCATTTTTAAATAAAAAAATCATTTATTTAATTGAAAACTTGTCTTTTTAGGGTTGAAAATTCATACTTTTGGGTAGAAAACTAAAATGCTTTGTAAAAATTCGCCTTTCTGATTACATCAACTGTTTTTTATTGAAAATTATAATATTCCTTGGTGTGAATAAATTAATATCTTTCGTTGAAATTTTAATGTTTTTACTGAAAATTAAATTCGCCCATTTTTTATTAAAAATTAATTTTTTTTAGTTAAAAACTCAATTATTTGGGTAAAAATTAATATATTTTGTTAAAAACTTGCCTTTGATGATTGCAAAGTTCACCATTTAGTTAAAATTTAATTTTTATTTCACAAAATTCTTCCGTAATATCTATAAATTCCATCATAAAATACAGTATGACTCTTGTCACTAAAAGTCTTCAAAATAAATTTAAAAACAAACACTCTTTTGGTATTTACATTATTCATCTTCGAGGTATTTTACATTTAAGAGAAAAATGTATAAATGTCAGGCAAAATGTAAAATTGTTCAGGGAAAAGTCAAAAAGAATTTCAACATGGGAATTTCATAGGGACCCCGAAGACGAAGTAAACTATAAATAGAGATAATGTTTCTTCTAGAGGCACATCATGTATATAAAGTAGTCGCTCAGGACCAATCCATTTATTTCAGCTTTCATTGAAAAAATATATACACTCCAAGTCCCAAATGATAAAAATTTCGGGAGTAGCCTCGCACTGGCCTTGTTACTAAATAGGTACCCTCGAAACGCAAACAGTCAGGGCCATAAGACAAGTTTTTAATTGGAATACATAATATCGCGCAATACACTCGACTGAGTACTCGCGCACTGCGGCCCTTCCGAGGCGAGAGTCGCAAGCGGCTCTCGACCTGCCCCCCTGAGAAACTGCGTGGGCCAGTGGTTCAAGAAATTACTTCTATGGGACCTGGAGTGTAGCTATGTAAATCTCAAAGTTTCGAACTGCTATTACCTTTTTTATAGTGGGTTCCTTTTCATTAGTAACATCTATAAAATAAATCCTGTCTGAATCCAAACATGGCAAGACCATCGTGTCACGTTTTCGAGGCAAACCATGACAGCTGCTGCAGATATTCCACCCAGAATGATGAACTTCATCACCAACGTGCTTCATTCTAAGTTTATGTATGATCTACAAAAAATGGTAAAATATGGGCAATTGTTGAAGTGTTATAGTATTAAATTTTAATTATATGATTAAAGGTCGACATGAGGCCTTCTTAGACTATTATCAGAAACATCAACAATAAGGAAATTAATTATTATTATAGCTTGTTTACCGTAAATCTAAAGATATCTTTTTGTTGAAAAGGCATTCTATTGGGTGTAATAATAGCCTATACTTGAATTTCCAGAATTTAATCATTTTTCATTTGTTGTTGATGAAGTTATGTACAAAAAAATGATAAATAAGGGACTTTTAAAAACACAAGTCGGCTTTTATTGCACTCCAGCCAATTTTTCTACAACTAGGAGATGTAGTTTTTATTTTTTAACCCAAACTTAAGTAAGTATTAACATCGGAAGAACAGTATTGAAAAAAACGTTATCTGAGAGGAATGGGGTTATACAAAAAATTACGGTACGATCCTGATGAGAAAATTTAACAAAATTTGAGAATTTTAACATTTATTAAAAAGTTCATCTTTTTCATCCTTTTGTCAAGAAACTTACCCTTTTTCCCTTTTGATCGTTTTTTCGCTGAAATGCGAACTCGATTAATAAAACCCGATAAGAAAATTAAATTAAAGCAAGTTTAAAATTCTACAATTACATTTTTGGTTCGGAATTCATCTCGATTGGTTAAAATTTTTTGAGCTTAGTAGCAAATTTAATTATTTTGTTGAAAATTCAACTATCTCATGTTAAAATTTCATCTTTTTAGTCAAAAATTCAGCTGGTTGGTTGAAAGTTGAACTACTTTGTTAAGAATTTATTAATTTTTTTGTTACAGATTCATTTCCTTGGTTAAAAATATAACTATTTCATTTTTAGAAAATTAATCTTCTTGGTTAGAAAGTAATTTTTTGGGATGAATGTTGAGCTCTTGTTGAAAATTTATTTTTTTGAAGACTCATCATTTTAGTTGAAAATGCATTATTTTTCGTTGAAAATGCTGGTGATTTAAAATCAACTACTTGGTTTAAAGTTAAACTATGTACTTCAAAAAATTTATGTTTTTTTTTTTGTTGAAGATTCATCATTTTAGTTAAAAATTCATATTTTCGGGTCGAAAATAAAACTTTTGTAAAGAAAATTTGTCTTTTTGGTGGTAAAATTCTACAATTTGGTAGAAAATTAAACTATTGGGTTGAAAATAAACTGTTTTGATGAAAATTCATATTTTTAGTTGAAAATTCAACTACTCGTTTAAACATTAAAATATCTTTATGAAAATGTAATTATTTGGTTAAAAATCATATTTTTGGATTGAAAATTCAACTGCGGTAATAATTTATTCCTATGACTTTAAAATGTAACAATTCTGTTGAAAATTGATGTATTTAGTGGAAAACTCGTTCTTTTTTAGTCGAAATTTAATCTTTTTCGTTAAAAATTTATCATTTTCTGTGGAAAATGCAACCGTTGAAAAATAAACCAACCGGCTTAAAGTTAAACAATGTACCTTTTAAAAAATTAATTTTTTTAGTGAGTATTCATCATTTCAGTAAAAAATTCACATTTTTCGGATCGACAATTAAACTATCTTTTACAAAGTTAGTCTTTTTAGCTTTAAAATTCAACAATTTGGTAGAAAAGTTAAATATTTGCTCGAAAATAAACTTTTTTGATGGAAATTTATAGTTTTTGTTGAAAATTCAACTACTTGGTTAAAATTTGAACTATATATACTTTGTGAAAAATTAATTTTTTTCAAGATTTTTCTCTTTGGTTGAAAATTTAACTTTTTTGTTGAAAATTCTTTCTTTTCAGTTAAAAAATATTTTTTATTTGAAAATTTCACTATTCCAATTTTCGCTGGATTATTTATAAGTTGAAAATTCTAGTTGAAAATTCGCCTTCTTTGTAGAAAATTACATTTTAAACTGAAAATTTGGCTTTTCCGTTTTTTACTAAAAAAAATATCTTTTTTTTTAAGAATTCAAATGTCTATTTTGTTAAAAATGGTATTTTTTTATTAATTTGACTGGTTGGAAATTCGTCCTTTCATAGTAAATTCATTTTTTTTTTTTTGGTTAAAATTAAACTTTTTGTTCAAAAATAGTCCAAAATGGAAAACATAGTTCATGGAAGGCCCCTTACTGTAAAAACTAATAATGAATATGGAAATATTAAAATATAATAAAAAAATATTACTTTGCAATATGTTGGACTTTCAGGATCAATGTCCACGGTGGAAAGAACATCCGGTTTATTTGGGTCTGTATGGATGCATACTGCATACATCAGTTTTTCTCTGGGACCTTCGATCATCGCTCTTTTTGGAGATGGATATCCTGGTCCACAAGACTGACATTCTACATTTTAAATATTATGATTTTAAAAACTTATAAATTTACATTTCTGCGTGCATAAGCTTCCCGTAAACTATAAGAATTATTATCATTTTTAACAGTTTTCTTTAACTTACTATCTACTTTTGCCATTTTCAATTGCTGGAGGACAATGTGAACAAGCAGAAATAACGTCCGCAAAGTAACTGTTTTTCTTTAAGTTCGTGGCAGACGCTTATCTGACTCAGATAGCCCCCCCCCCTCACTCCCCCCATTCTAACGGACATTTATATTTATCCGGTGCTGATAACTAGGCGAATACAATAGCATTCACTACAATAAAAATAACAATAACATCTAAGTCACTCTAAAAGGTATCTAAATTTAACAATTTTTTAGTTTGATAAACTTACATAAATATTGAGAACGTTTTAAAATGGGCAAAAATGAAAAAATTGGCGAGTTTATTATTATTATTATTATTATTATTCAAAAAAGGATAAAAAATCTCGCCAAGTTTGCAGTTTATCCCCTTTTAATACAATTTTGTATTAAATCAAATACTCGTTTCAAAGTAATCAGAATATTCAATACTCAACGCAATATAATGAATGTAATAAATTTTGATATTGATGGCATAAAATTAAAATATAACTATAAATGAATTTTCTGTTTTCATCTCCATGGAACCCTAGATGTTCATTCTAGCGGAATCATGTTGAAAATTTGGTAGAATTCGGTTTAATCGTGTAAGCTTCACGTCGGCCTAAGTGCTAAAAAATATAATTTTCTCAATTTGATTGCAAAATCATGAAAAATAATTGATGAATGAAAATTTTTCGAGACCTAATCCTAAATAAATCGGTTGAATATTGTAGGCTATAGGTCAACTGATGAACTGTTAAAAAATCGAATTTTGGATATAAAAATGGAAATATTTATAGAAATAAAAAATTAATCAAAATTTCTTGGCTTCATATAATAGATTTATTCTAAAACTTGTACACGAATCGATTCTAAACTTTTTGAATGAATTACACTTGAATTTCATATTGCTTATTTAGCCTGAAATTTTTAGACAAATCGTTTGAAAAGTTCAGGCTCTGGGTCAACTGAACTTTTAGAAAAATCGAATTGTATGTATAAAATGAAAAAAAATCTAGAATTAAAATATGAATAAAAATTTCCTGAAAATTGACACTTGAGGTTCATTTAATTAATTTACCTTAAAATGTTTAGACAAACTGGATGGATATTTTAGGCTCTAGGTCAACTGAGCTTCTAAAAAGAATCGAATTTTGGAGATAAAAAAG
Source organism: Belonocnema kinseyi (assembly GCF_010883055.1). Taxonomy (NCBI): domain Eukaryota; kingdom Metazoa; phylum Arthropoda; class Insecta; order Hymenoptera; family Cynipidae; genus Belonocnema; species Belonocnema kinseyi. The sequence continues at coordinate 36,075,617 of NC_046660.1, read as the reverse complement.
TGAAATATTCCTATAACTAAAACGTATATAAAAATTTCATGAGTATTGTCACTTAAGCTTTAGCTACAAAAGTTATCCTAAAATTTTAAAATAAATCAGAACAGTTTGAGCTCCAGGTCAAGTGACCTTCTAAATAAATCGAATTGTATGCACAAAAAGCGAAATATTTCTAAAAAAAATGAAAAATAAATAAAAATTTCGTAAACATTGGCACATTAGCTTCATTTAAAAATTTTAGGCTCCAGGTCAACTTAAGTTCTAAAACAATCGAATTATAGGCATAAAAAGTTAAATATTTCTAAAAATAAAAAATGAATATAAATGTCCTGAAAATTGGCACTTGAGCTATTAATTTAATTAATTTATCCTAAACACTCTAGACAAATCGGTGAAATATTTTAGGCTCCAGGTCGACGAAACTTCTAAAAAAATCTAATATTATGCATAAAAAGAAAAAAAATTCTAAAAATAAGAAATGAATAAAAATTTCCTGAAAATTAACTCTTAAGCCTCATTTAATTAATTTATCCTTAAATTTGTTGACAACTCGGTTGATTAGTTTAATCTCTGGGTCAACTGAACTTCTACGCCAATCGAATAAATCATAAATGGTAAATTATTGATAGAAAAAAAAAATTAAAATGTTCTAAAAAGTTTCACTTAAACTCTACCTAAAAAAACCTACCAGAGAAAAAACTGACTAAACTGACAGATAAATCGGTTGAATATTTTCGGTGCCAGGTCGACTGAACTTCTAAAAATGACACAGTTATTCATATTTTCTGAATCTGCTGTATCCATTTTTTAAGGCATGGGTTATGCTTGTGCATGAAATTATTGGCCAGTAATTTTTTAACAATTTAAAAATATTTTATGGAAATCGAGCGGCTGTTCGAAAAATGATTTTTATAATAATTCTCAGAAAAACAGCTCACGAATTATTAAAATGTTTTACTTCATTTTTTATTAAACTGCAAGCATTTTTATAAATATTAACATACACACATATGTTGACGAAATGATTAAATAGCATACATTCTGTTGCTTATATTAATTAAGCATAATAAGTTCAATAACTTTTCGATGAACTGCATGACAAGAATGATAAGAAATGTATGATAAGAACACTTTGAATTCTTAAAACTAAATGAATAACATGTGTAATTATCAACAATTCTTTTTGTGCATAAATATGTATACTTAATTATACAAACGCTCTTAAAATAGATAACACAATTAAAAGCCAGTTTAATTCGAATCAACTCGTCAAAACACAGCACGCAATATGGTACCTAAAAAGAAGTAAGTTCGCTATTATGAAAAAATCGATATGCCTATAACTGATTCACCCATCATTATTATCTTCCAAAATTAGGATTTAATTTGAAAAAAAATTCTGTCCTTGATTTAATTTTTTTTCTATACATATATTTGTTTCTGTGATAAATTTATAAACACACACTGCGTGAAATCACACGTTATTTATAAAGTTCCGCTTATGGAGGGTATAATACTTTCTTTGCTCATTTATTTTACAACATGGGTATTTAAAAATCAGTCTGAAAAAGTACAAGACTTTTTGAAAGACAGAGGAGAGTCGCCCAAAATGAACAATAAGAACTATAAAAAATAAAATTATTATTATTTCAATAATTAAATAAACTTTGCATACAAAATATATAAATAAACTGTAGATATTCCTGTCCTTTATATTCAAAAGAATAAAAATAAGATTACTATTCAATGTTTATTTAAATGCAAATAACGTACACTCTAAATTTAAATTAATCAAAAGTGACATTCTAAATCATTCAATTTGACCCACTACGGAAATCAGTCATTTTTAATTATCCAATCTGTTGAATTTTCATCTTAAAAAGGTCCACTTTAAAAATAAAATAAAAATTGTTCATCCACAAGATTAATTTTTTTACCAAAAAAAAAATACAATTTCAACAAAAAAGAAGAATTTTTAACAAAAAAGTGGAATTTTCTACCAAACAGATGAATTTTCATCTGAAATGAGAAATCATTAATAAAAAATAGATAAATTTGCAACAAAGCTGTTCAAATTTCAACCAAGTAGTTGAATTTTCACAAAAAACCTAATTTTCTGCTAAGAAGATTAATTTTATACCGAAACTACGAATTTGTAACAAAATACATGAAATTTCAATAAAAAAGTTGAATTCTCTACTAAAACGGATTAATAGTCAACCGAAAAATCGAATTTTCAACAAAAGACTGCATTTTTAATAAAATAGTTCAACTTAAAACCAAGCAATTGAATTTATCCAACAAAAATTATTATTTTCCGCCAAAAAGATTAATTTTCTAAAAAATGCGAATTTTCAACAAAATGCATTTATTTTTAATCAAATAATTGGAATGATAATTATAAAGATCAATTTTCAACCATAAAATAGAATAGTTAAATTTTTAGTTCACAATATTAATTGTCAGCAAACAAAATGGAATATTCAAGCAAAAGGATCCCAGTGTGCACAAAATTTGGCGACGTCTTTACGACATCGTTACGACATATTTACGACATCTTTACGACATCCTATGTCCATGTCGTTTCGATGTCTTTGCGATATCGTAAAGACATCGTCAGATCATACGACGTAGGATGTCGTAAAGTTTTCGTAAAGATGACGTAACGATGTCTTAAAGACGTCGCCAAACTTTGTGCCCACTGGGATGAATTTTCAAATACAGAGTGATGAATTTTCGAACCAAACGTACAATTTTTCAACAACTAAAGATTTTTCAGTTATGAAATAAAAATAAGTTCATGCAAATTGTTGAACTTTAAAGCCAAAAGGTCAATAATTAACAAAAAAAATGAATATTTTTTCAAGCAGTTCTACTTTAAACCAATTACGTATATGAATTTTAAAAAAATGAATTAAATTTTTTTTTTAATTTCAACCAAGAAAAAACTCATTTTTAACCAAATAGTTAAATTTACCAACAGAATTTATTTTTAATCAAGCGGTTCAACTTTAAACCGATTTATTGAATTTAAATAAACATAATATTTTTTCGCAAAATGATTAATTTTCTAGAAAAAAGACGAATTTTCAACAAAATACATTAGTTTTTAACGAAATATTTTAACTTATAACGAAAAAAGATCAATTTCTAACCAAAAATAGAATAGTTAAATTTTCACTTAAAAAATTAATTTTAAACAAATAAATCAACGAATTTTCAACAAAATAGTTACATTTTCAAATAATAAGATAAATTTTCACTGAAATCATGAATCTTCAACCAAAAATAATTTTCTGTTCAAAGCAGTTAAACCTTCAATCAAGTAGCTAAAACTTTTATTTAAAAAAATGAATTCTTAACAAAAATTATTTCAGTTTATATTTCAACAAAAAATGAAAAAGTTAAATTCTCAGTAAAAGAATTAATTTTCATTTTTCACCCCATAAAACAACGAATTTTCAACAAAATAGTTGGAATTTTAAAACTCAGAAAAAAGTTTTGAACTAAAATAATGATTGTTTAACCATAAAAATGAATTTTTAACAATATAGTTCAACATTCAACCGAAGGATTTAATTTTTCATGAAAAAGATGAATTAAAAAAAAGGATGCTTGATTAATTTAATCAGTCGATTTTTGACTGATTTAAATTTATAATGTATAAAGTTCCTAAAGGAAACATTGATTTTTACGCCTTTTTGAATACCCCTAGGCTGACTCTCCCCTATTTCGTATTTTTATATAATAACTTATTTGCTAATTGAAATTGATCGTTCGTTTAATAAAATTCAAACATTGACAGTTTTAAAATACGCATAATATTTACATACTATAATTTCACTTGTTGGCCCCATTATCTTAAATTTTGTTCCAAAAATCGGATTTTGTATTCGTTAAAATTTACCACTTGGAATAAAGTACATTGTAAGGTTTTCAGTAGATATTTTTGATGCGTTCTTATTTGTTGTAAACTTCGAAAAATTGGAAAATTTTTGACATTCCTCTTTTTTCATTTTTTTTCAACTACACGAGTGCAAACTTTACAAAATACTCTTTTGCATCTACAATTATCGTATTGATAAAAAAATTTAATTTCTGTTCTATTTTGTTTTATATATGATTGTCTATCATTTTAGAGGCTCTTGTTCTTATTCTTACTCGAACTTTTAGCATAATAAATACAAAATTCCGTTCTTCACACTTAATTATTTAAAACTTCGAAGTATGTCTTTAAATAAACAGTCGCATTTTTTAAACCATGATAAGGTGATAAAGTGCCTCCAGCCAGTAAGATATATTCCTTCCTAATTGAAACCCAGGATATGTCTAGCAGAAACCAAGATTACCGACTGATGATAGAGTTCGAAGCTACATTATCTACCGGACATACAGTAGAAATTTGCATTACTTACGGCCGATAATGTCAAAAGCATGTAATTTAAGACTCTAGATTACCTTCAGTCGGTCAACTAGGTATCGTCGATCTACGTCGTTTAGCTCGGAACAAAACCGTGTTCCAGAACTCTCCTAGGTATACTACTAATGTCTATTAGAATCAAACACAAGCAAACGTTTATTCTGTATATATAAATGGCACTAATTATTTTATACATGAAGTATAAAAAATAGTCATTAGATTAAAATAGATTAAATTATCAAGAGAGGTAGACAGTGAGTGTGAAGCGAATCAAAATATGTTCGGTATCTCAAAGTTAAAACCTCCAGCGAAATTTACCATTCGGAACACTATATTATATAGAACATTTATATCATATTCAATACAGGGTGGCCGTTTTTATCGAAAACAATTTCAGGATCAATTAAATTAACAAATTCGAACTCGCTAAGCTCGAAGTGGAACTCTAAAATATTAAATCCTTAAAATTCAAGTTAACTAATTTTCTTATTAAAATATTCAATGCTCTAAAATGAAAAATGAATCAATGAATATATAAATTTTATCATTTAAAGCAATTTTTATTATAATCATTTTAATTTTAATATAGTTTTGCCAAAAATCAGTTCTCTGGAAAAAAAAGTTTTTATGATATTCATAATTGAAGTAATATTATTATTCATGTTTTGTGAAATAAAAGATCTTTATTTTGTATTAAAAAAACGTATACCTTACGAAAATACCAATAAAAAAATCAAATTTCAGTGAATCATAGATTATTTTCTCGTTGTACACCTTTTCTACAACTCTACTGTTTCAAATTTTAAAAGCAAGTCAAAAATATTTCAAAAATTGAAAACAGTAGAATTAAACCACTGTACCCAAAAAATGAAGCCATCAATTATTAAAATTCAACAATTTAAAAAATATTCTTAAGAATCGTTAGTCAGAAAAAGTTTACTTACAGAAAACATTCTTAAGATCTTTTCTTTTTTTTTTTGCTTAATTTTTACTTTTTTTAATTTAAAATAATGTTTTTATTTGAAATCATAGAAAAATTTTTTTTTCAGAGAACTAATTTTTCACATAGAAAATACCTCAAGTAGTTTCAACTCAATAATTCTTCCATTTTTATTCATACATTAACCCTTAATTATCACTCGGGGTCTATTGGAGCTCATGCTTTTTTCAATCGCAAATATTTGTATGTCTGCTTCATTTTTTAAATTTTTTCCCTATATTAACATCTGAATTTTTTATATGAGCAATAGCATATTGTTTACAAGGCTTTCAGGAACAATCACAATAAGTTTCAGGTAAGTTTATTCAAAACTCGAGAAATTATCCACAGTTTTCTACGCTAGGGTCCAATGGACCCCGTGTGACAATTCCCGATATTCGTTGGACTGTGACAATTAAGATTTAAAATTTATTTCTGCTTATATATATTTAGAAATATTCTCTTAAGATAATTTAAAAAAAAATTTTTTATTTAATTTTCCTGAAAATATTAAGTTTTAATTTTCCTAGAAATGTTAAAGATTTAAAAGATTTGTTTGAAACCTTTCAATTCTTAAAAGGTTTCTAAATGTTTTTGTTCGAAATCTGTAGACATGTACATTTTGTTTTACATTATTTGAAATCATCTCAAGTTTTTAATAAATTTTAAATCTGTTCAAAACTTCTAAATATCCCTGCGACACACACAAATTTTGTATGAATTAATAAGTGTTGAGTTATGAAAATTAATTTATAATTGCACGTTTTAAACGAACAGTCAAATATTATCAAATACTACATAATCGTTACTTTTCTTAATTACGACTTTTCGAATATTAAATGAATTAAAAATGGAACATTTGAGTCTGAAACAATATTTGAATCGCATTTGAAATTTAATAAAAACGTTTAATTACTTATCGAATAATTTAAAGTTATTTTAAATTTAAAAATAATTTATAAAGGTCAAATGGACGTTTACATATGTTTAACTACCAAGGCTATTACATTAAAATATTAAAATTATTAACATCAAGCATGAAAATCGTTTAAGTTTAAATAGATTCAGAATCATCTTGTAAATTAGAATCGTTTTTTATTAAAAACATTTAATTTGGAATTCATTCAATTTGCAATTGTTTCAATCTTCAAAGCTACATTTTAAATTTCTTTAAACTTGAAAGTAAAAGGTTTTATAATTATATATTATCAAAGGGCTATTGAAGGATTTCAATGTAATTGTAAAAGTTAACAATTTAACTTAACATTAAAAAAAATTGAAATCGAACTAATTTTTAATTTTTAAATAATTTCTCAAAAAGAAAAAACATAGAAAGATTATTTTAAATTGCCTTATATGATTATGTGATATGGAATTTTTGATATGCCAGTCTAAAAAATTCCCGGTTTTCCAATCATGCAGCCACCCCGGTAATAATATTATAGCTTCGGATAACGTACAGTAGGAAAATACAATTATTCTTCGAATCCTTAATTCTAATAAACCCTACATAATACCCTACATAGCGGATTAGAGCCACTGTGAAGTTAGCAGACGAGGGCAGCTTGGCTCTCGCATGCGGAGAACCCCGGTTGGGCTAGCGGCTAGTGTGCGCGCGCACGTCAGGCACACGCGTTGATTCCCCTCCACCTCTCTTCAAAGCGAAGGTTCACGGCATGTGAGAGCCGAGCTGCTCTTAAGATGAAAGTTTTTATAGTTTCATTTTGACACTGCAGTTTTGTATATGAGCAAATTAGTTTCACAGTTATCGCCAGATATTTTAGAAATATATTTACATTTAATTAACTCTAATAAGCATAAGATTTTCGAATAATTTAATAATAAATTGTCTAAGACTACAATTTTGCTTTCGCAGCATGAAATATGACCATTTTTAGAGTGGCATATTATTTGCATTATCTTCGTTCGTTTCACGTGACTATTTTTTTATTTGACTCTTCTGCAGAGATTTGTTTGCGTTTTTGACGAAGGAGGGCACAAATCATTAAGTTTTCTCGCTGAACAACAGCCAATTGTTTCAATCTATTTTTAGCAGCTTCTGCTCTATTCAGTACTTGATCCAGGTCAGTATCTAACTTATCTAGGTTGCTACTAATGTTGCTTATCATTTCTAAAAATAGGGCATTTTTTCTGGACTCAAAGACAAACTTTTTTTTAGTTAAAAATATCACCAAAAAAAAGATTGCCATAAGTGAGAGCCACAAGAGGATTTTTTGAACAAGCGACATCTTTATCGAACTACGCGTAATTCTTTTTTTACCATTATCTTTCGATTTTAAGAATTGCAGTACTGGCTTAGAATATAAACTTTCTTCTTATAAATTCGTGGAAAATCAGTGAACACCATTAATAGCAACAAATTCATGAGTCTATATTTGGTCGCAATATATTCGGTCGCAACATAACGGTCGCAATATAATTTGAAGCTTCTTCTCAGGTACACTCAAAATTTGTATGTGGTCCAAATTAATCTGACACATGCGAGCACTAATTTTTTCAACTTTTCTGGTAATTGTTGCATTCTGATTCTATTTTGAATTAATATTTATCCAGACTGTTGAATTTTATTTTATCTTCTTATCTTGTATGAAACCTTGAATTATTATTAAAAATTATGAATTGAAAAAGTCTAAAATAAGACAAATGTATAAGGGGCCGCCATTAAAGTACTTTACCAATTTTTTTCTATTTTTAAGTTTAGAATGAGCCCAGTTTCCAATTTTCCTATACGCTATCGTATGATGAGTTTCGGTAATGATGAATCCAGGATCCAGAATAATTAAAAATATTAAAATATAAACATACAAAGATGAATTTTCGGCCGAAAAGCGAGCCAAAAAGATTAATTTTCTAGCAAAAGACCAATTCAACCAAAAAGATGGATTTTCTACCAAATATTAGTTGAATTATTAATTTATGAAGGATAGATTTTCGACCAAAAATGAAATATTTAAATTTTTAGATAAAACATTTTTTTTAAATAAAAAGACGAAATTTCAACAAAATAGTTGAATTTTTAACTTACGACGTACATCTAAAAAAACATTTATTTTAGTAGTTGTATTTTCAAACAAAATTATGAATTTTTAACCAAATCTTCGTGTTTTCTACCACCAAAGATGAATTTTAAACACAAAAAAAAACAACATTTCAACAGAAACCAAAATTAATTTTCAACCTAGTAGTTGCATTAATAACTGAGCAGCTGTACTTTCAAGCAAAGAGATCATTTTCAACAAAGTCGTTTAAACTTTAACAAAATAATTAAATTTTCCAACAAAAAAAATAAAGATTTTCACTGAAGACAGTTGAGTTTTCAACAAAAAAGTTCATTTTTAACAAATAAAGATCATTTTTCGAAGACGAAATGTGACTTTTCTCCCACGAACGACGAATTTTTAATCCAAAAGAAGGAGGTTTTAATAAAAAAGTTGAATTTTCGACCCAAAAAAATAACTTTAACAAAGAGTAGTTGAATTTTCAACAAAATAGCTTAATTTTTAAACTACATAGATGAAATTTCAATCAAGAAAATTAATTTTCTATCAAAAGGCGAATTTAGTTTGGAATAGTAACATTTTCAGTTTGAAAATTAGTTGTTAGACAAAAGAACATTTTTAACAAAATACATGAATTTTCAACTAAAAAATATAAGTTTTCAGCCAGAAACTGAATCGATAAATTTTCCATCTAAAGATAAAATTTCAAACAACAACAAAATAATTTCTAACTAGAAAAGACGAATTTTTAACAAAATAGTTTAATCTAATTTTCTACCAAAAGAGATAAATTTTTAAGCCAAAAAAAAAGAAGTTGAATTTTGAACAAAATTAATAAAATTTTAATTGAATAGTTGATTTTTTAAACTGCAAAGATGAATTGTCAACAAAGAAAATTAATTTTCTACCAAAAGACGAATTTGGTTTGGAATAATTACATTATCGGTTTAAAAAATGAGTTGTCAACCGAGAAATAAATCTCAAAAAAAGAGTGAAATTTAAAAAAAAAATGTTTGAAGATTAATTTTGGACGAAAATATTTGTATCTTAAAGCCAAATAGATGACATTAAACAAAATAAATAATATTTCAACTAAAAAAGATAAACTTTTCAGCAAAAATGGAATACTTACATTTTCAAATTAAAAAATGATTTTTAAACCATAACAAACGAATTTTCGACAAAATAGTTAAATTTTCAAGCTACGAAATTAATTTAAAATTAAAACTATAAATTTGTAACCAAGAGGATTAATATTCTAGAAAAAAATATGAATTTTCCATCAAACAGTTAATTTCGACTTGATCAAACGGATGAACTTTCAACAAAATACAAGAATTTTCTATCAAATAAATGAATTTTTACCTTATAAAAGATCAATTTTCAACCCAAAATGACTTGTTAAATTCATTATAAGGACGAATTTTTAAAAAATAGTTAAATCCTCAACAAAAACAGATTAATTTTCAACCACACAGTTGCATGTGAATCAAAAAGGCTGAATTTTCAGCTAAAAAAGACAAGTTTTGAATCCAAAATGAAAAAGTTCATTTTTAAGTTAAAAAAATTAATTTTTAATCATAAATGAGATGTATTTAAAAAAACACAACTTCAATTTTTAGCCAAAGTGATGAATCATAAAGTCAAGAAAATTTAACTTTTAACAAAGTACTTCAACTTTCAAATTTTTGATAAAAATTGTTGTATTTTCAACAATATTATAGAACCTGGGACCAAATGAGATTAATTCAAAACCAAAAATGTAATAGAATTTTCAACAAAAAAAAAATCAACTTTTAACCAAAAATATATTTGATTTTTCATATTGAATACTGGATTATATCAAATATATTAAGAAGGGGGAAAAGAGGGATATAGGAAAAATAGTATAAAGTCTGAAATATGAACTAGAATTTGAAACCTATTAACTTATTATTGAATTTTACTATTGCAGGAGCATCTTTCAGAAAAATTGAAAACTTTGTTATAATTTATCATCAGAAAACATAATAAAAGTTAAACCCCCTCAAATTGGTAACGCAGTTTATGGACGGCCCCTAAACTTATATGTATACTCACAAGCTAAATATCTTCTCTTAATATTTGCCTTGTCGACTTCTGCATGCCCTTTTTTCGTCGCAACCATATTTGCTTTTTTTGTATTACTATATATGAATCACGACCATCAATTCCGGGGCACATTACGTTTGTCGGCCTTTCTTTTTCATTTCTCATAGCTTGAAAAAGTATTTGCAAAGTGCAACCTTTTTGAAAAATGTTCTTAGAACGTATTTTTTTGTGTTTTGACTCACAATTTTGAACATATACATACACAATTCTTCAAATTCAGTAATTTGCTTTGTCGACATTGAAACTCCTATGTTTCCGCTCCCTTATCGTGAGCTCTCTTTTGATAAAAAGATAATATTCTCTTTCCAGTTGAAGTTGTTTGCGACTGAATGGAAAATTTTTTGTTTGAGTTGCATTAAATAATTTTATTTTTACATACCAATTTTAATTATTCCTCAATTAAATATTCTTTATAAATTTCTCGTCATATTAGATTGGCATAAGAATCCTAAATTAATATTGAACTATTCAAAAAAACGTATCAAAACTATATACCTTTAAAATAAAACTTTCAAAAATCGAATAATTTGATTAGTGATTTTTTTTGAAAATGTACCGTTTCAAATTAAGAAATTTTGGAATCTTGAGTACAATTTAAAATTCTGTAATTTTGATATTCAACATTTGAAATCTCATCAGCTTCGAAGATTTAGAATTAAAAATTCTTCAACTCTTGACTCTTGGTCTGAAAAGAAATTTACTCAATGTAAATTTCCAATGCAATTTGGAAGATTTAGAACTGTAAACTTGACTTAAGAATTCTAAAATCATGAGCATCATTAAAATTTAGTCATTTTTATTTTTACCCCTCTAAAATTAAAGAGATTTTAATTGGGAATCTTCAAAATTGAAGAATTTTAAATTGCAAATCGTTGATATTTAAGAATTTTGCAATGTAAATGATCAAAATTGAACATTAAAAAACATGTTCCAAATTAGATACCCTTAACATATAAATCTTAAAAATCTAATTATTTGTAATTCTATATTTTCAAATTTTAGGATGTTTAAATTATGACTTCTTAATCTTGATAGAACTTTGAATCGCAAATATTTAAAATTGAAGATTTTTAACTTCGTTAATTTTAAATTAAAATTGAGGCAAAATTTTTAGTTTTATAATTTAAAATTCTTTAATTATGATCCTTTATATTTAAAATTTCATCAATTTAAAAGATTTAGAGTTTAAAACCTGACTTTTGATTTCTAAAATCTTTAACATCATTCAAATTTTAAATGTTGTATTTCTACATCCCTAAAATTACAGTTTCAATTGTAACTCTTTAAAATTGTAGATACTTTTTACTGTAACTCTACTTTAATTGCAAGCTTTAAGTTTTAGTATTTAGGTCTTTTTAATTTTGAAAATTCGTAATTAAAAATATTTTAAAATATTTTCATGACTAAATATTTAAAATTGAATTATTTTCTTAATTCAACACTATGTCATTTAATTATACAAATTCAAAAATAAACAAGTTACTAAATTTTCGAGAGTATAAGCATCTACAAAACATCAGTGTTGAAAATGGAAAACTTCGAATTTATGTTTGTAAAATGCAAGTTATGTTATGTTATGTTTAAGTTACAATTATTCAATTTTCAAGATTTATATTTTGATAGGTATTTAATTAGAAATATTTTTTCTAAAGAGTTCAATTTTAAAGATTTAAAATGGAATATTCTTAAATTTTTACGATTTGCAATATAAAATTCTTTAATTTTGAAGATTCACATATATTAATCTTTTTTTTTTTAATTTTAGCTTTGATTTATTATTAAACAAATGTGAGACTCAGAATTCCAGAATTTTTATTTATGATTATTAGGGTGGGTAAAAAAATCAACTTTCTATTTTTGGCGATGGACCCCCTCCCCCCCCCCTCAAAATTTGTTCGTTTTCCAGAACTTATTATAAACTTTTTGTGAATCAAAGTATAGTCACCTTTTAAAGAATGTTCAAGGAATAATTTGCAGCCAATAATTTTTAATTTTCTCACCCCAATGCCTCTTTTTTGTGCCCGGGAAATGCCCTAAAAAATGCAAAATAGCAGTTTTCTATCAAATTCATGCCACAGAAGGTTTTTTTTTAATAATATTTTTACATGAATAGTTTCTAATCGATAGGTGAAGACTTTCCATTAATTTTTTTAAGAATTCCGAATTGTTTAAACAATTATTATTTTTTAACTATTCTTTTACCCGGTAAATTTTGAAAATTTATTATATTGGCTTTTGGGATAATTGATATAAAGTTGATAAATTTCAAGGGTAGTACTTCTTCTTTAACGTATTTTGTAATTATTTAAACAATTTTAATTTGTTTAAAAAATGTTGTTCTCCTGTAAAGGTGTTCAATGTAAATAGTTATTATTTAATGGAAACAATGACACAATTAACGATTGTTAAAATTAATATATTTTTGAAGGATAGTTTTAAATTATATACACAATTTTAATTTATTTAAACAATTTTTCTTCTTTGTAAAGCGTGAAAAGTTATTATTTTCTGAATATAAAGACATAATTAACGAACGCTGAGAGTGATATTTTTTTTCTGAACGACATTTGAAAAGTTATTCTTTTCTGCAATTAATGTCACACATAAGTAATGTCAAGAGTAATATTATTTTGTTTTTGCAGAAAAGAATAAAGTTTTATGATTTAGAGAAAAAATTGTTTAAACAAATAAAAATTATTTATAGAAATGAATTTTGTTGTAATTGTTAATTCAAACAAATGAAAATTGTTCATACAGTTACCAAATTTCCTCAAAATATATTATTCACAACATTCATGAATTGTGACATCAATTCCAGAAAATAATAACTTTTCACGATTCTTACGAGATAAATTGTTCAAATAAATGAAAATTGTTTGAATAATTACAAAAATGTTAAACAAGAAGTAATTAACTTGACATTCATCAATTTTTTATCATATATCCCAAAAGATATTAACTTTCCACGACTTGAAGGATTTAAAAAATGGTGCAAACAAATAACCACTGTTTAACAAATTCGAAATTATATATTTTTAATTTTGCAATCTCCACACTTATCGATTAAAAATAACACATGTTGAAAAATTTTCGAAAAATTCCGTCATTAGCATGAATTTTATTTTAAAAACTGACATTTTTTTTTTAGGCATTTTCTAGGCACAATCAAAGGGCATTGGAGGGGGCATCAAAATTAAAAATTATTGGATGTCAATTATTCCTTAAAAATCCTCAAACTATACTTTGATTTGCAAAAAGTTTATAAGATGAATTTCTTTTTTCGATTTTTTCTAAAACCGAGCCTATTTAAAATCCCATGTTAATTTTAAAAGCCCGGGGCACGGGTTAACGTTGAAGAAAAAGAAAAAAGAAATTACAGATTTTATTTTTCTAGAAAACGAACAAATTTGGGAAGGAGGGGGGGGGGGGGGGGGGGGGGGGTTGATCACCAAAAATTGAATTTTTACAGCTACATATTTGGACCCCCTAATTGATTATGAATTATATTTTATGGTACCTTAAATTAAAGCATATTTTTTTTATATCATAAATAAATTCTGCTCTGATTAGATGCCCTCAAAACCCACAAAAATATTGCATATTTTTGCACGATAATAGCGAAATTAACACATAAACAATTTTATAATTATATATTACATAATTTCAAGGATATTCGAAATACAGCATGCAGGCTTGTAATACAACCCATGACTGGTGGAAAAAATGTTTAAATAATAAATTATTATTAAATTGCAGTTACTCTCACAGTCATGAAGTAGAATCTCTATGTAAATGTAGCATGCAGTTTCTACTTTTTCGGGAGCAGGAACTCTCGAGAGTAGATATTTGAAAAAAATAGTGAAGTTGTTATCATGCAAATAAAAAAAGAAAATTATGCACAAAAGGCAAGAACGTAAACTCACGTCTGCTTATCCAAAGATGCAACTGTTGTGAAACGTGACTGAGGTTATACTTGTTGATCATGTATAGTTTGGAATAAATGGACGTCTATAGTCTATATCTATACAACCCCACGTGTAGGCGCGGTCCTCTCAATCTTGACCCCGAATAATCCCGAATTTTACCGCATATAACCGTCGCGAACCGGAAATTCGCGAACGGGAAGTCATTTCCACTACGCATGCGTCTCCGGATCAATAAAAGTTACTTTACCGCCTTTACCGCGCGTACGCTCAGAAAACTATGGCAAAAATTGATTATAGTTTCTAGGAGAATTTTTCATTTCATTTTCTACTCTATTAAACTATTTTGCAATTATGTATGACTTATCCTGAAGATTTTTTTGATTGCCCCTGAAATTCTGCGTGACCATATCAGCGATTTAGCTGTCGATTTTTTCTATAATAAAAAACAGGGTGGCGATTTGACCTTGAAATTTTAAAATCCCTGTAAATGACCTGGAAATATATTAAATCGCAAAAAAACTTTGAAAAACCTGGAAATGACTTGGAATTAAATTTCAAGACCTTGATATTTCTAGAAAACACATTTTAACCCTTGTGTGCATTAGGGTAATGCAAATATGCATGGCAAACATTTTTGTCGTGCTAGAAGGCAACAACCCCCCCCCCCCAATTTAATTCCAAATCCGAAAAAGAAATTCCCTATTTTTGTAAGTTTTGGTTTTATTAGGTGCCGGTTTGTACTTGAAGTTTCCTATGTAAATTGCATAGGGAAACATCACTTTTTAGAGTTTTAAAAATAAATTTTCAGGATTTAGGAAAATTTGACGGGAAAGTATAGAGGCTTATTGAAAATTATCCAACAACGGATTTCATGTATCAGGCATATAAGTTTGACAACCCTAACATACCCCACGGGGCCTCTAAAGTGAAAAGTACCCTTAAAACCAAAAATATCAATTCTTTATGAAATTTTTTTTTTTTTGAGAACTTTATTTTCGTTTTTTTTTTCTAAAAATTATTTTTGTTGGTTTAGTGGAATATATATTAATATTGTCTAATTAATTTTTAATTATTGAAACAAATATAATTTCTTTAAATACTTTTGATTTTTATAAACAAATTTCTTTTGTTAAATTAAAAAAAAATCTTTTTCTTACCATTACTGTTAGTTTAGTGGAATATTTAATAGCATTGATTAATTAATTTTGAATTATGTAAACAAATTCTATTTGCTTAAAAAAAATTGTTTTTAAATTCGTTGAACTGGTAGTTTTACTATCGTTAAGTGACATACATTTATTTTCAAATATGTTCCAATTGTCTGAACAATAAATTAATCTTAATTTTCCAATAATAATCAAGGTTGTATATTATTTTATTGTATACTTACATCTTACCTTCATTATTTAACAACCACTTATATGTTTGAATAATTATAATTTGTTGAAACATAAAATATATATCATGAAGTATAACAAAATTATTATTTTCAACAATCCGAGGTTTTAATAATAAAAGCAAAAAAGACAAATTTACCAATTTTGGGAAAAATATAGGTTAAAAAAATTAAATATTGTTGAAAATGAATAATCCTTTCTATGGAAATCATTTTTAGTAAAGAAAAAACAAGAATAAAGTGCTCAAAAGGTCGATTTCTTGAAAAATTGGCATTTTTGGTTTTATGGGTAGTTTTCAGCGTGTTAGGGGTATCAAACTCATATGCCTGATACATGAAATTCTTCATTGGATAATTTTCAACAAGCTTTTATATTTTTTCGTAAAATTTTCATAAACTTTGAAAAATGATTCCAAAAATTAAAAAAATTGAATTTTCCCCATACAAATACATGGAAAACTTCAAGTAAAAACCGGCACCTGTTAAAATCAAAATTTAAGAAAAATAGGATATTTTTTCAGATTTGGAATAAAATGGGGAGGATTGTTGCCCTCTATAAAAAGTGTATTTAGACCACGCTAGTGTGCATACCTGGATATCCACGTGCCCACCACGATACATTTTTGCATGTAAGTGGAGTGAAAATAAAAAATTTCACTAGGGGCATCCGAGCCGTTATTATTTAATTAAATTCTAAGCAAATGGTTTATTTATAAATTATTTAGGAATTTGTTTCAAAAAAATAATTATATCACAGTATATATACTTTGCCGACACACATCTTGCGGGTACCCTGGAATCCACCATATAAAAATTCGTCCTTGAGTGTTATATTAATTTCTTATCAAGTTATTTGATTTGTGCACATGTAATTTTTTAATGCATAATTAAATCAATAATAATTTAATCACTCATTAATAATAATTATGTATTGTCTACATCATGCATCGGGTTGCAGCTTAATTGTTCCGTTTACGAGGTCCGCTAGCGATAGTAGGTGAAATGTTTTGGTGACTTGTGACTTTGACACTTATTCTTGCTATTTATTTATTAGGATAAACGACAAGGATACGAATTTAATTGCATATAATCACTTTAGAAATCTTAAAAAGGGAGGCGGACAGCCGGACAGCCGGACACCTAGGTATCCCGTGGGAACCCACAATATAAAATTCCTACCTTAAGTGTATTATTAATTTCTTATCAAGTTATTTGATGCGTGCACATGTTATTTGTTGGTTCATAATTGAATTAATAATAATTTAATCACTCATTATTAATAATTATTAATTCGTTAAATTATGCTTCCGGCGACCCAACGTGCAATATTGTACGTTGGGTTGCAGCGTAAATATTCCGTTCACGAGGTCCGCTACCCTGGCGGACCGAAGGAACTGAATGGAGCCTCTACAAAGTACCCGTAAAGACCCCATTCTGTTATTTAAAAAAAAAACTCGAAAAAAACAGCAAAATCCACTTTTAAAATGTTGAAATTTGGATTCTGCGTTAAAATTCCCTATAGAAGGTCACGGAATAATCGCAATAGTTTTTTTTGCAACGGTAAAAAGTTTTAAAAAATAGAAGACGTATAACGCCTGTTGAATGCTACTTACAGGCGATGCGTTTCAAGTGTAGTAGTCAACAGGCGTTATACGCCTTATATATTTTTTTAAATTTTTACCGTTGCAAAAAAAACTATTGCGATTATCCCGCGACCTTTTATAGGAAATTTTAACGTAGAATCCGAATTTCAACAATTTAAAAGTTGATTTTGCTGTTTTTTCGAATTTTTTGAAAATGAACCGAATGGGGTCTTCACGGGTACTTGTGGAGGCTCATTCGGTTCCTTCGGTCCGCCAGGGTAGCGATAGCAGTTGAAATGTTTTGGTGATTTGTGCCTTTGGCACTCACTCTTGATATTTATTAATGGGGGTGAACGACGAAGAAACAAATTTAATTGCATATAATTACTTTAAAAATAAAAAAAATGCAGGCGGATAGCCGGATACCCAGGTACCCCTCGGAAACCCACCATATAAAATTTCTACCTTAAGTGTATTATTAATTTCTTATCAAGTTATTTGATTCGTGCATATTTTATTTGTTGGTTCATAATTGAATTTTTAATAATTTAATCACTCATTATTAATAATTATTTAATCGTTACATTATGCGTGCGGCAACCCAACGTGCAATATTGTGCGTCGGGTTGCAGCGTACCTGTTCCGTTCACGGTGTCCACTCATGTTTTAGTGATTTGTGCCTTTGGCACTTACTCTTGATATTTATTAATTGTGGGGTAAACGACAAGGAAACGAATTTAATTACATAATTATTTTTAAAAAACGGTAAAGGAAGACAAACACCCGGGTTCCCTCGGTGTGTATCAATGAGAATTAAGTAAGGTGTGATCTACGGTGATCCAAAAAAGACTTTTCGAGCTATAGGGCAAGTCACCCCCTCAAAAATCTTCATTTCCGGAGAAATTTTGGATTTTCGAGAAACTGAACTCATACTTCAGAATTTGATCAAAACGTGCCAAGTTTTTTAGGGATTGAAGAGAAGTGGCTGCGAAATAAAACTATACTAATCAATTTTATTTTTTACTTGCCCTTGCACCCCGTAAAAATGTAGTTTTTTATTTTTGGGTCATGTTTGGGGCGCTGTAGGTGAGTGGGGGGTAACAATAAACTTGTTTTCGATCACTCAAAAACTAGGCTCGTTGAAATTAAGCCCTGAAATATGAGTTCAATTTCTCGAGCATCCAAATTTCCCCATGTTCATTAAATGGGATTTTGAAGCGCCCGATGGCATGTGTTAATATTAGAATTAAGAGAAAAAAATTATTATTATTACGTGGTATATGGATGACCCCTTATTTAAAATTATTTTTTAAATGAAAATTAATGTTTTTTTGTAGGAAGTTTAATCATTTCGACAAAAATTAAACTGTTTTGTAGAAATCTTGTCTTTTTGTTTTGAAAATTGAACATTTTGGAAATTTATTTTCTTCATTAAATGAGAAATCTTTTGTGGCTAAAAATTTATATTTTTCATTTGAATGTTCCTCCCGCTTTTGGTGGTATTATCATCTTTCTTGGTTAAAAATGATAAAAATTCAACTGCTGGGGGGATCATATTAACCCTCAAAAATCAATTTTGTAGAATGTCAACTACATTATTAGAATATATATTACATAAATATATTATTAAAATATGTTAAGGCCAGTAATATAGGTTCCTACTAGGTATATGAGTGAAATCGGTTAAGAATGAAACGTTACCGACTGGAGGCATCTTAGCACAGAACAGAACCCGTGTTCTCAAACCATTCTAGGTATACTACTAAATTTCTACTATTAGTAGAAATTTCAACTAATTTAGTAAATCATAAGAAACAATAATATTACTAAATTAACGAAAAAAAAATCAGTCTTCATAAATTACGTATGATAGGGGAGGAGGAGTAAAAACTTAGACATTAACAAAGAGGGTAGTGGTTGGTAGTGGGATGCGTGGTTCAAAATTCAGCACAAACAAAAACTTACGAAATTCATTCAGGATTTCCATCAGAGGGGAGTTTTAAGAAATACATATTCTACAGTTATGAAAGTTTTATTTTCGTTTTCTGCAAGTAACAAATTTCTTCCACAACATTTTCACACAATCTATTTCTCTCTCACACTCATAGATTTTTATGTAC
>NC_046660.1:35990975-36055946 GCF_010883055.1 Belonocnema kinseyi | reverse complement strand
CAAAAACATTCCAGGATATCCTATGTTATCCCAGGAATAACCTTTCTGTCTAACAAGTATTACCCGCACTAAATTTTTAAAACTATACTATACAGAAATTTACACATTTACCTAAATTTATAAAATAGTTTGCGTAAAACTAGATTATTTTACGCGCAATGACAGTAACTTCCATAGATTAATTTTCTTTGTACATATAAACATAATCATTTCAACCCTTAGTTTGTTAAATAGAAGAAGAAACGCAAGCGTCAATGATTTCCAAAATAGTAACAACTCTACCCTGAAGTCTGCATTTGTTTTTGATATTCAAAATCAAAGCATATACAACTTTTCTCGTTCCACTTAATAATTCGTGAATCGGTAGACCAAGAAGAAGAAGAATTGACAAGAAATTAACCAATAGGATTGAGTTAAGCTGGCGCTAGATGAATAGAGACCAAACTTGATTCCAAGACTTCTTCGCAGTTGGGCTCTGAGTGATGGATTATGCAAATCAGTTGGTCCACACTGATGAAGTGGAGCTTCCCAAAGGTCATCATCTCGATGACCAAGTTTTAAAGTGTACTGGCCCATCCAATTTACGCCAAGTCTGGCTCTCAATCCAAGAGTTGAAGGAGCTTCCAATGAATGCGGTACACATGACCTGGGCCACGAGACCAAAACATCTCCTTCTCTGTATCCGTCAACTCCAAGTAAATGACCTCCACATCGAGATGCAACAAAAGAGTCACCAGGAATCAAAAAGCTTTCTGCAACGTGAAGATCCAATTCTGTCGTCCCTGCAGGTACTGTAGGTTTCAGAGGTTTTTTTATTGTTTCGACATGACGCTGATTTCCTCTCAACATCGCTGTATATGATTCAGCCATCGAAGGTTGAGCATTTTCCAACAGATGCCGATAGGAGTCTTTTTCTTGGGTGTTTCTCTTCCTTCTGGTTGTTACTGGTGAAGTCAATACATTTTCACCATCATCTTCATCCGGGATTGATGTTTTTGCATCCCCGCTAAGAGAAGTTCCCAGAGCTTCATTAATTTCTTCAGGAGTTGGCAACATCTCCTCATGCCTCATTTTCTTCGAAGCATATATGTCGAAAATGTTTCGTGCCAATTGCGGAGACATCCACTCAGCAACAGTATTCTTCTGACTAGCACTTGGGGCTTCTCTTTTCTTTCTTGAAAAATCTCGGTAGCTTTTGACATCAGTATTCGACAATGAGACTTTGTCGTCTGTATAGCCTCTTTTCAACTCGTTCAAAAAAAGATTTTCTTCCACGTATCTCTCCATCTCTTCATGTCGTCTTTGTCGACCGGCTCGTTGAACGTAACTTCCAGCAGCTGTGATTGAGTACATGTGTGAAGAACATCGTGGATCCTGATAATAATCCCAACGACCGTTCCAAAGTTTATCACCAGAGTACATTTGAAGCTGTCGTCTGGCCCATAGACCGTGTGTGATACTTTCACACCTGATACTCAGCCATGATCCACCCAAAAAAGCGGGTAGTGAAACATCCTCAAGTAGCAAGGGAGGACTGCTTTCTGTAGCCCGGCTGACTAAACGGCAAATTGGACATTTCAATGCCTGAAAAAGATAATTATTAAAAAATTAGTTTTTGTTCAACATTTATGATTCCCAAGTTGGAAAGTGTACAAATAACGTTTATAATTTACCGTGTCACTTCGAAGCAAGGCCGTTGACTGTAACGAACTGGGAAAATGAGACATTCGGGATTTCTTGTTTGCAGGTAAACCAGCCAAGAAGAGTTCGATCTCGGGTTGCGCATTAGATCCAAGGCCAAAGACATTAAAGACATTTGCACTGGGTGGCTTCTGTTGAACCCTGACGAGTTCCAGCTCTCCAAAATCGATACCCAGCGATTGTAAACAATCTACCCCCCGGTGGTTGTATTTTGGTAGGTGGCCTTTGAGCCTGTTGAACCTTGAACCATCATTCCAATGTAAATTTGAAAACCTTGTGTGCGCTTCATAAATCAGCTGGTGAGTGAAGGGTAGCCACTTTGCTTGCGGACTACAGGAAACGTTAAGTCGGTGTTCGAATTTATGTGCAATCTATAAAATGGAAACTTTTCTTAATTTTCTGTTTGGTTTTAATTGTTTTGTTTTATATGTACGGAGGGAAAAATTAAATTACGTACCTGTTGGTTGAGAGGTACTATGTGAACTGTGTGCAACAAATACTTTGTTCCTGTGGCTCCCAGTACCTTTGTGACTGTTGATAGTAATTTTATTTCACCATGAGCATTAACAGTGTGTGTGGGAATGGTACACGATTCATCTGCATAATGGTACCTCAAGAGTGAAAATGTCCCATTCGGATAAAATGTGTATTTCCGTATCAAATATTCTGGTCCAGCCCGAGCTTCGCATCTGTAAAAAAAAAAACACAATTTTAGAATTAATTACAGTTGACATTCAATAAGCCGAGCGGGTAATCAAAATGTGACCTGCTGTGTGTTCATGAAATGATATGTCCTATTTCCGACTTTAATTTATGAACTATCTCAGAGAATTTATACGAATTTAGACGAATGCATGTCAATTCGAGTAGATTTAAAAGAATTGGGAGACAATAAAACTATTTGAGTAAATTGCAAAGAATTCAAGGAAATTCAAATGCATTCAATTAAATTTGAGTAGATTCCAAAGAATTCGAATGAGTTCAAGAGACCATTGGAAGATTTCAATTAATTAAAAACAATTAAAGTCAATTTCTTTAGATTTAAAAGAGTTTAAGGGAATTTAAGGGAATTAAAAGAAATTTACCAAAAAAAAGTATATTTTAGAGAATTCCAATACAATTTAAATGAATTTCAGTAGATTAAACCAATTCTCGGGATTTCATGCGAATGAAACTAAATTCGAGTGAATTTCAAAGAATTAAAGTCATTAAAAAAAATGTCTAGATTTCGAAAAATGCAAGGAAAGTCGAGTAGATTTCTGAGAATTTAAAACAATAAAATAAGTGCATTTCCGCAAATTTAAGAGAATTCAAAACAACTCAAGAAAATTCCTATAAATTTCAGAGAATTCAAGTATATTCCTGTATGTTGATATAAAATAATTTTTAAAAAAATCAAGGGAATTCAACAAAAGTCGCGTACATTTCGGAGAAGTCGAGACAATTTAAGAAAATTTCAGTAGATTCAAAATAATTTGAAGGAATTTAAGGGAATTCAAATATATTAGAGTAGATTCCAGGGACAAAAGAAATAATTCTAGGAAACTCATGTAGATTTCAGAGCACTCAAGAAAACTTTCGTGGATTTAGGAGAGTTCAAGACAATCGAAGAATATGCCTATATAAATTTGAAAATAATTGGAAGAAATTGAAGTGAATTCAACTACATTTGAGTAGATTTGAGCGAATTCAAGATAATTCATGTCAATTTCCGTAGTTTCAAAGTAATTCAATATAATTGAAGAGAATTAAATTATGTTCGAATAGACTTCAGAGAATAAAAAACAATTCTGGAAAATTCCTGTAGATATCAGAAAGTAACTTTCAAGGAAATTCAAATAAATTCATGTAGATTCAAAAGAATTCGAAGAAATTCAAGGAAATTCTAGTGTATTCGGGGAGATTTGTGAGCATTAAGAACAAAAACATTCATGTAAATTTATTTTATTTCAGATAAATCTAAACAATTCAAAAAAATTCCTGTAAATATTCGAATCGGTTTCAGAAAATTAAGAACAATTTAGAAAATTCCTGTATATTTCAAAAAATGCAAAGAAATTCCCTTAGATTGAAGAGAAGTCAATATAATTCAAAAGAAATTTTAAATAAATCTATAAACAATTCAAGAAAATTCCAGTAAACCATAAGAGAATTTTTGGCTGTATACAATGTTTTCTATAAAACCATATTTAAAGTAAAAACTAAAGTTTAAAGTATCTAAAATAAAAGGTAGCTATTGGATTTAGCACAAAAAAAGTGGTTGGTTCTTCTCTAGTCCGCCTCAGTTTTCTCGTTGATGAACTCATATTGTTTTTCATGCATGAAGTTTGTAATGCTACATTAATTTTAAATGAGATTCTGTTACGAAACAGACTGTGTTTCAAACCTTTCCTCACTGTTTTTAAACTTACAATTTAAAATCACAATCTTTTGGGTTATCATGTTTGATAACCTGAAACACACATGCGGGTGAATCGAGAAACGAGCACGACTTTTGACTGGAGGAAAGATACGTATTCTAATTGCTTAATTACATACGATGTTACTGTCTAAAAACATTTTCTAAAATGTAGGTTTTGCATTAAAAAAAAAAAATAATAATATGACTTGTACAGGGCTGCTACATGTCAGGTTTTATTTGATAATTTTTTGGTTGACAATTTTATTATTTTGTTGTCCTTTATTGATCGAAAAATCATTCCTTATTAAAAATTTAAGTAGTCTATTAAAAATTCGAATTTTTTGGTTTAAAAATCCATCCGTTATTGTAGAAATTTAATCGTTTTTTGGCCAAAAATTTCACTGCTTGATTGAAAAGTTTGGCTTGAAATTCAAATCTCTATAGGTTCTTAACATCATTTATTACATTTTTCATCGATAATTTAAATTTTTGTTTTAAAATTCCCCTACTTAGTTGAATTTGGAACTACTTTGGTAAAAACAAATTTTTTTGGTTGATGATTCATCATTTTAATTCAAAAACCTTTTTTTATTGGAAATTTAACTATTTTGTTTGAAATTTGTGTACTTTGATGCAAATTCGTATTTTTTAATACAAGATTAATCTTCTTGATTGAAAATTCTACTAACTGGTTGAAATCAGTTTTTTCTTGGTTGAAAATTAAATTTTTTGTAGTACATTCATGTTTCCGGGTAAAAAATCCAACTGTTTTGTACAGAATTCGCTGTTTGGCTTGAAAATTTACCACTTTGGTTGATATTTTTTCCCTTCTAACTTAAAAATCTTTTTTTTTTGAAAATTCTTGTTTGGTCAAAATGAATTTTTTGCTATTGAAGATTCATACTTTTATTAAAAAATTTAATTCATTCATTAAAAATTCGTCTATTTTAGTTGACAATTAGAAATGTTTTGTTAAAAAATCGTATTTTTATAGAAAATTCGGCCTTTCAGTTTTTGGTTAAGTGTTAACTTTTTTTAAGAATTCGACTACATCTAATTGTAAATACAACTGTTGATTAAAAATTAATTTTTTGTTGTTGAAAATTCATCTTTTTATTGAAATTGAATTTTCTACTTGAAAATTCAACTATGCTGTTAAAAATTCAATATATTTCGACTTGATATTTTCAAAATTTAAAGTGAGAGAGAGACAAATGTTCGACAACATGTCTAATTAAAAAAAATTGAGCTTCCACCAAAAACAGTTGCATTTCAGTTATTATAAAACCGTTTATTTTCATCTAAAAAAAAATCCAACCAAAAATATGTCATTTCTACCAAAAAAGATAACCTTTTAAGAAAATAGTTGAATTCCAACAAAATAATAAAATGTTCACCAAATAGATGCAATTTTTTAACCTATAGTTTCATTTACAGTTTACAAAAATGCATTTTCAACCAGAGAGTGGAGTTCTTAAGCCAAAGCGGTGCATTTTTCAGAAAACAGTTATAATTTATAACAGAACAGTTTATTTTAAAGAACAAAAAAGTGCATTTTTTTAAATTACAGACAATTCACCGTTTTGTCTTGAAAATTCAATTATTCGGTTGGCACTTTTCACCCATGAATAAAAAATCTTTCTCGGTTAAAAATTCTTGTTTCAAAAGAGTCATTTGTTTAAGACTCATAATTTTAGTTAAAGATTTAACCATTTTTTTACAATTTAATTAATTTATTCAAAATTCATCTTTTTTGGTCGAAAATAAAAAAATGTTTTGTCGAACAATCCTTTTTTTGCATAGAAAATTCGACTCTTTAGTTTTTCATTGAATTTTAATATTTTTTTGGTTATGAATTTGACTATACTTGGTTGTAAATACACATTTTCGTTAAAAATTAATTTTTGTTTGTTAAAATCTACATTATCTTTCTTCACAATAATTGATTCCCCTATTTCTATACCCCGTATAGAAATATATTTATATATATATTCCCCTATTTCTATACCCCGTTCGATGATGCGGCGATTCAAGTTAGATATTTTCAACATCTTTTGTCATTTAAAAGGAGGATTTTTCTTCTCTAATTGCGTAATCAAATTATATTTTTTATAATCTTTGATCAAGTGTGGCTTTTAACACAAATCATGTTGTAGATGCAGAGATGGTAGAGAAAGCGGATTCATAAATTTGACAGAATCTGTCTGAATACAATTCATAGTGCAGTATAGGGGGCAGCTGGTTAACGATCGTCGATCAATTTATTAGCTACTCCAAATCGCTGGCTTGCTTTGTACCTTTGAAATGCGTGGAGCGAGATAAATGATCCATGCTGGCAGGACATTGTGTACCTGGTTTCGTCCAGGTATATGAGAAGAACTTGCAGCAAAAGCGGCAGTGGACAATGCTGGCTGTTATTCACAAAGTAGAATGTCTCTCCAAGACCCTATGGACCCTATACCTACTCGGGTAGGATTTTCACCCTACTTTTTAAAATTTTCGTCCCTTTTATTTTCTTAGAAAATGCTTTTTAGTGTCGCGGTTGGGAAAATGCCTCACAGTTTTACCAGGCTTCGAGTTACTTTTGCGACCTGCCATTTCAAAACACATTCTGTTCATAGAACTTCTACCAGTTGGGCCAGGGTGACGCCTGTGGGCGTCAAATTTTTTAAATTCAGGGGAGAAACTGAAGGCTTTCTAATTCTAATGGTGTAGCTGTAGCGTCACTTTTTATTCACAAATATACATTTATGCGCAGCTATCCAACTCAAAAAGAGAATTTTTTTACCAGAACTTGAATAATTACATTTTTAGTTGAAAGAATTAATTTTCAACAACAAAAAAAGAAGTTTTCAGCCGAGGAGATTAATCTACAATCCCAAAAAAATTAATTCTCAGGGAAACGTATAATAGTTTATATTTCCAATTAAGGCAAATAACTTCATAAAAATATTAAATTTTCAATCTAAAAAGACGAACTTTCCACACACAAAAAAATAAATTTTCAAATAAAAAAAAACGAGTTTTTAACGAAATAAAAGAATTATCTGAAAAATAATTAAACTTAAAAAAATGAATTTTCACCAAATAGTTACATTTTCAATCAAAAATATGCATTTTCTCCCCAAAAAGACAAACCATTAACAAAGCATATGACATTTTAAATAAAAAGATAAATCTTATATTCAAAAAATTAATTTGCAACCATAAAAGATGGCTTTAAATAAAATTAATGGATTTTCAACTAAAGAATATCAATTTTTAACCTAAAGTGAAATATATTGTTAAATTTTCAGTTAAAATAATTAATTTTCAAGAGTTAATTTCCAAAAAAAATGTTAAATTCTACAGGAAAAAAAAAGAATTTTCTAAAAAAAAGTTGAATTTTCTATAACAAAATAATTTAATTTCCAACCAAGACAAAACGCGTTTCAAACTAAATAAATGAATTTTGATTTAAAAAATATAATTTTTTTATAAAAGATCGAACAGTTACATTTTCAAATAAAAAAAAAAATTCAACAAAAAAAAAAGATTTTTCAAGAAAATAATTGAATTGATAAATAAATAAATGAATTTTCAATCAAAAAGATCGATTTTTCATTGAGAATATTAATATTCTAATTCAATAGGCTTTTTTGACAAAATATTTAACTTTTCAACGAAAAAAAAAGATGTTTGTACTAAAATAATGTATCAACAAGAAAATCGATTTTTAACAAAATAATTTCCACTTTCGACTATGATGAGTTAATGATTTTTTAACTAAAAGAGACAAATTTTTAATCAAAAATAGAATAGTTTCATTTTCAGTTTAAAAAATTATGTTTTAACTAAAAAAATAAGTTCAAATAGTTTAATTTTCAATATAAAAAGAAGAAGTTTCAACCAAGTGCTTAAATTTTCAACAAAAAAATAATTACATTGTCAATAAAATAGATGAATTTTTAAAAAGATAATTTTATTTTGAATCTAGAAAAATGGGTTTTCAATCAAATAGTCGAATGTAAAAAAAAAGATCAACAAAAAGTGGAACTTTCGAGTCAAAACAATTAAATTTTTAGAAGACCGTTAAATTTGCAACAAAAAAATTACTTTCAACAACAAAAACTGTATTTTTGTATATTATAGAGAATGCGGCGTTTTTGCTTGAAAACTCAATAATTTGGTTGACATTCTTTTCCCTCTTAAATCAAAAAACATTCTGGGTTTAAAAATCCATGTGTGTGGTCGAACATTAAAATATTTTGTTGAAAAACCTCTTTTGGGTTGAAAATTCGACCGTTTAGTTTTTGATTGAACTGAAATTTTTTTGGTTATGAATTTGACCATATTTAGTTTATTTTTTTTAACAGAACAAAATAATAAAATGTTCTTTAACCAAAGGAGATGAATTCGTACCAAAAATAAAATAGTAGACTCTTCAGTCAAAAGGAATGAACTCTTAACCAAAAATAGATCGATTTACTTATGGCTTTCTATTAATTCAGGACACAATTCAGGGAAAAAACGAGAAAAGGGGCCTGCAATTGGTGTTCAGTTGTGTTATTGGTGATGCGAGCACTCATCAGAAGTTAAAAATAAAACGTTACTATTCAAGACTATCTATTTTAAAAGAAAACTTTCGTGTTTCAAGATAAACCAGGATGGTAAAGCCTAGACTAAAAATGCAGAAGATAGGTATCTTTAGATCCTATGATAAAATTCTTTGCCTCTTTGATGCCCAGAAAAGATAAAATATAAGTGACATAAAGATGAAGAGGGAAGAAAAGAAGTGGCGCTTCTCTTTCACTTTTGCGATCACAGATAAAGCCACTACCCTTGTTTACATTTGGACCATTTTCGATTTTTTTTTATTTTAATATTTATTACGAAAATTTATAAAGCAGAGCATTTTTGTGATCCCGAGTAAATAAAATGTGCTAATATTAATGAGAACAAATTCTACATTCTCAATAAAACATACTTTCGAATCAATAATAACCTCGATCAAAAGCGGATATTTTATTGATTCTAATGTATACACGAAAGAATTTATAGCATCACTATTGAACCCAATAGTGATGCTATAAATTCTATGGTATACATTTGAATCAATAAAATATCTTCTTTTGAAAGAGGGTAACCGGTTTTGTGACGATTTGTGACGTAGAGGGGAGGGGTCAATGCAGAATATGAAATCACACATGGAAAATATAAATGTGAATAGCGGTTATATTTGAAATTGCTTGAAAAGATAAAAATTAGTGATTTTTTTATTGAAAATTCATCTAACTGTAACTACTTCGTTGAATATTAAACTTCACTGTCAAACCTTCACTTTATTGGAATATTTGATTTTTTCGTTAAAGTTGAACTTTTTTGTTAAAAATCCATTTTGTTTGGTTGAAATTTACCTAAATATTTCATTTTTGGTTAAAAAATTATATTTTATAGTTTAATTACTTTGTCAAATATTGATTTTATTGGTTGAATTATTAAAAATTCGTTTTGTTTTTATTCGAATTTGTTTAGAATAATGTTTCAACTGAAATTTTAACTGTTCCATTCTTTGTTGAAAACTGACCACTTTTATTGTTAATTGAAAATTAAACTATTTCGTTCAAATGTACTTCTTTTTTTAGCAAAATTTGTCTTTTTTTTATAGGTGATTAATCATCTTGATTCAAAATTCAACTGCATAGTTGAAGGTTGAACTACTTTGTTAAAAATGGATTTTATTAGTTTAAAATTGCTTTTCGTTCCAAAAATTAATTCTTTTGTTGAAAATTTGTTTTCTTTTTGGTCGAAAATAAATTTTTCGAACTGCAAATTTAACTATTACATTTTTTTTTGAAAATTGATCGGTTTTAGTTTGAATTTCAAACATTTGGTTAAAAATGCATTTTTTTGTTGAATATTAATATTGTCGGGTAGAACATTCAACTATTTAGTTGAAATTTAACTTTTTTTTGAAAATTTATATTTTTGTGTAGAAAATACCATATTTGTAGGAAATTCGACTTTCTGCTTTAAAATTTCAACAATTTGGTTAAAAATTTTTCTCTCTTAAATATTAAATTTTTCTTGGTTGAAATTTCGTGTTTTTTCTTACAACATTTTTTTTATTATAATTGAAAACTCATCAGTTTAGTCGAAAATTCAACTATTTTGTAGGACATTTGATTCATTTATTAAAAATGTAACTATTTTGTTGAAAATTAATCCTATATTTGATTGAAAATGAACAATTTCGATGACATTTTCTTCCCTCTCAAATTAAAAATCTTCCTCGGTTGAAAACTCATCTCTTTTGCTAGCAGTTTTATCATTTTCGGTTCGAAGTCGAGTTACTTGGCTGAAAGTTAATTTTTTGTCGCTAAAGATTCATCAGCTTAGTCGAAAATTTAACTATATAGTTGAAAATTGTTTTATTCATAAATCATCTTTTTTGGTCCAAAATTTAATTTTTTGTTTTTAATCAATTTTTTAAATTGAAAATTCAATTGCATTCTAAAGCTTAGCCTTACCATTAAGCAATAATTCGTCTTTTTGAATAGAAAATTCGTCCTTCTTTACTCAGAAAAAGGTTTGTTTAAATAAAACAAATATATGTTTGCCCCTATATCAAGGACAGAATTTGTCTGAGTCAAATAAAATTTGTATAAGTTTAACAATAGTGTGTTTGATTCAAATAAATTTTATTTATTTGATTCGAATTTGTTTGATTCGAACAAACATTCTTCTGAGTGTTGATTGAAAATTAATCTTTTTTGTTGGAGAAGTTCTTGATTGATAATTAATTTTTCTTGGTTAAAAATTCAACGGGTCGAAAATTATTAGTTTGTTTGTTGAAAATGCAACAATTTCGAGGAAAATTCAACTCTTCTGGTTTAAAAGGCAAATTCTTCTAGCTTCGAAATGTATCGCTTTTAGTAAATAATTAATCATTTTTAATTGAAAATTCAATTGCTTTATTGAAAATGCTTAATTGAAAATTTTTTCGTGAAAAAAACACCCTAGACTCCCTAGAGTTCCCCTGTTTTGAGAGTTGCCATTTTAAGCTGTGAAATCTGTTGAATTATTACGCCTGTACAATTTTTTTTTAAATAGGTCCCTAAATAAACATAAATTTCGAAACTTACTCTTGTGATAACCAGGTGGAATTGAGTCTCAGTGCTGTTTCGTCCACAATACTGGCTCTATCTTCATAAAAAGTATTCTTCAGAGCAGTTGTACACTTATCTCCTCCGGCTGGTCCCCAAACAATCCCGTGACACGAGCCTGGAAACAAAGGAGAAATTTTGAAACTCATGTCCAAAACATGGTGCACCGTCATAGCGATATGCGCGATACGCGGGGATAAATATTTTTGTGTCGTATTCGTCGAACCGAATTCCCCATGCAAGTTACCTCATGGGGTCTGACCCTAGGACCTAGGCCTAGTATAGCTAGAAGGATGATATTCCGGGCAGGTAGGATTTTGGGCCCTCCCGCTGGGTTACTGACTGATTTAGGACCTGACAGATTCAGAAAGATGCCCTCCACTACCTCCCTCTATTCTAGAATCCTTACATCTACATATACTGGATTATTTTGGTACTTATGACTCTTGGTTCCCAATAGGAATAGTCAATAGAGGAATTGGGTCCATATGTCCCAGGTGACAACCTCAGATTTGTCTGCCCAAAAACAAAAAAAAAAGAGTTCGAATCCGTCATGTCACTCTCTCGATGACGATTAATCATTTCACTGCAATTTTCTGTTCTGACCATTCTGTTGAAGAAAGAATTTTTTGAGGATTTTTGCAAATGGCAAGTACCATCCTACAACTTTTGAACTACCCCTAAATTTCTGTCTGTACAAAAACAGAAAAGAGTTTCAATTCGTCATGTCGCTCTCTCGAGGACGATTAATCATTTTACTACAATGTACTATTCTGACCATTTGGTTAAAGGAAACAAGAAATTTGTGCAGATTTTTGTAAACGGCAAATACTATCCTAAAAGTGTTGAACCATCCCTATATTAAACAATTTGTATTATTTCATGCGATTCTACACGAGGGTTTAACTTTAAATACTACGATGGGACGAAAACCCCAAATTATAGAAATCGAAATTTGAACTACTATGTGGAAAATTAGTGTATAAAATTAGTATATAGTATAGTTGGCGAAATGTACTTTAAAAAATGCTGCTTTTTATATCAAATTCAATTTCTTAGAGTTGTCTAATTAAAGTTATCTACGCCGTATTTTATGTTTATTGGACCCCTGCTGTAAAAACTATATTTAAAAATTCTACAGTCTGCAGGAGCAACGCAACAATTTGTTCAAGTACACCAAACCCTCGCTTTCAGTCAAGTGTCGGGGGTAGCCTTCAAATGGCCTTGGACTGATTTCGGGGGGACAGAAACATAAACAGTGAGGACCGCCTGACTCGTTTCCAATTGGAATATATATAATGTCGCGTCCGCCCTCGCCCTACTCCCCTGAGAAACTGTTTGAGCCAGCAGTTTAATAAAGGCTGAGAGCGGGGTGAATGAAAGCGAGAGTTTCATGTATTTGACGTTTTTCTCTTGGTAAAAATACATTAGAAAACATGTATAAATCTGGGGAATCATAAATGTCAACTAAGTACATTTGTTTAAAGCCGTATTTTTGTAATGATCTCTTTTCAACTGTAGCAAACGATATTCATAACATCTGAGAACGTTTGAATAATAAAAGGAAACTCAGAAAAAAAGTGGTAAGCAATTTTTTAAATCAAATTTCTACATTAAAAGACTTTTTATTGAGAAAAGTACACTAGAAACAAAATAATAATTTCAACAAATACAAACATATTTTAAAAACTTGCTATCTGCTTTTTTTAGATTTAGCTATTTTTTTCTAGTAGATTTTTAGCAGTACAAGTTCCTCGAATGTAGAATAGATTTTTTAAAGGGACGTCTTAAAAATCTCGAAAAATAAAATTCTCGAATGATAATATTCCCAAAACAGTTTATAATATTAACAAAATGAATATTCCCGACAGAAAATTGCCTAGTAATAAAATATGAGAATTAGAAAATCCCCGAATAAAAACAATTAGTAATTGTTTTATTCATAAAAAATGTAATTGTTTATATATAGAAATTATATAATTCGGGAGTTTTCTAGTTCGGATATTTTATAATGCGGCAATTTCTTTTCGGGAGTTTTCAAAGTCGGTAATATTATAAATGTAAGCTGTCGGGAATTTTTTTATTCGCGAATTTTCCAATTCGATGATATTTTAAACGGTTTGGGAATGTTCTAATTCAAGTATTTTATTATTCAGGAATTTTAAGGTTCGTGAATTTTATTATTCGGGAATTTTCAAATTCAGGTATTTTACAGTGCTGGGAATGTTATTTTTCGGGATTTTTCAGTAGTCCTTTTTAAAGCCGACTGTTAAAATAGAAAATTGACTTTTTTTTAACATATCTTTTAACTTTCTGGTTACATATAAGATGGGTCGGAAATAATTTTTGAAAATCAAACATGGTTAGTGCTGAAAATTTTCTACGTTTTATTTTAAATAAAAATAAATGATTTAAATAAATAAAAAATGCTCCTATGGTGCCGCAATGGGGTCAAAAACATTACATTTTGAGAATTTAAGCAAATTACCGTATCGGTACGAAAATTATAGTAATTTACCATTTTTAGTATTAAATTCTAACAAAACATGAAAGTGATAAAATATCACTTTTCTTTAAACAAGAATTTGTTGAAATTGAAGAAGAAGATTTAAAAAAAAAGAAAGTGAAGAAAATTTTTTAATGTTCACTTAATTTTTATTCAAATATTATTTTTGGAATTTTATGTACAAGATATGACTTCACTTGTATAGTAATAATATGTAACTTTAACATTAACGTAACAACAAATTAACAAATGTTATATTATTATACATTTTAACATTTCATTAAAATTTTTTATTTCTGTATGATCTTGAATTCATCAGCTTTCGCTGTAGTTTGGAATGATATAGCTGCTAATTTAGCTTAAAATTCGATAGCCTTAGCCCGGATTTGAACCAGTAACGCAGCTATACATGAGTGGTGCGTTAACCAATTATACCACCGAGGCCTCAGCAAATCTGGTATTGACTTCTTGTTATTTAAAGCTACTTATACAGAGGAATACTGTTTTTGTATTGCTCCACTGAATCAGAAATTATTTAGGGTAAACTCACGTTCACCCAAAAGAGTACATTTGTCACAATGGTTCAATATGTATATTATTTCCCTGTAAAAACAGCTTTCAAGAAAAAGAACAGATCTGCTGATGCCTCGATGGCGTTAATTGATTAACGCTCTACTCATGTATAGTGAGGTTCCAGGTTCAAATCCGGACTGAGGCAGATTTTTTTCTTATTCATCAAAGAAATATTTGTTTGAAATAATCTTTAAAGAATGAATTTTAATTAATTAAAATTTTAAAACTCGATCGTTAACATTAATCGTGCAGTTAAATATAAATTAACTAAAATTTATAACAATTGGGATAGAAAGAGGGATTGAGAATATCCATATATTTAAATACGAGATTGAGACCTCTGAAAAATCAGGGGACAGATGACTTGAAATGCGGAGGCAGTGCTTCCATTCGTCCCGCATGTATGGTAAGAGCATTGTGGGAGTATCACAGAGCATATGGCGTTCAAGTGACTTCGGGAATTTCCAACGAAAACCTCTCGAGAGTCCAGACCCAAGTCTACTCCAAATGTATCCCTATATGTCTCTATCTACATGTGTGCGACTATACTTGTCAGTGTGTGTGAACATTAAACACGAATGGTCCAGGATTGATGACTTTTGCTTCTCATTTCTAGAATTACAGAAGGTTGCCTTCTTGCCTCAAAGCCCTAAAATCTAAACTGAACATAAGCTTATGTCCTTAAATCATGCGAGACGAGGGGTGGAAGTGAGAAAAAATAGAAGGAAAACACGCCTGAGAAATTAAGAAAATAAAAAAAAATAAAGCAGAAAGCAGATGAATTCACCCCCGTCTCAATCAGTATTCTATTCCCACGACTGCTTGTCATTCGACTTTGTACGTTTTATTTACCACTCTTATTTACACTTTTCCTCTTATTGCAATTGTTTCTATTTGTATTCTAAATGAATCTGCAGTCGAAGGCGACAAAAAGTACACGTGCAGTTATGCATCTTACTGAGATTTCGTTCTCGAATCATGATTTGATTGACAATTTATCTAAGGTTTTTAAGAGAATTTAAGACAATTGAATCATTTACATTACCGTCAAAAATTATCGGTACTGCTAATAAAAATTACTGCTGACTTTAAAGTACCATAATTTTGTCTAAAATAAAACTATACATCACCTAGATAATGTATGCAAAACAAAACAGAAATTGAGAGAACATAATCTTTTAAGTATTGCCTTTAATTTAAGCAATTAAATTTTCAAAAATCTTCTATAGTTCCCAAGAAATGACTAAAAACTTTCAAGCGTGTCTGTGACAAATTTGAGGCGGCGATACAGCTGTCGGCCGCGACAGCGGTGATCGCCGAAAATTTCTCGGAATTTGTTTTTTAACTTCAACTCGTGCTGTGAATTAGGAAAATTCTCTAAAAAATCTGAAATTTACAGGACTTAATCTTTAAAATATTATCTTTAATTTAAGCTAATAAAACTCAAAAAGCCTCAAGGGTTCCCAAGAAATTACTAAAAATGTCAAGGCGTGTCTGTATCGAATTTGAGGCGGCGATACAGCTGTTGGCCGACATTTTCGATTTTTGTTACAACTTTTCACATGATCTTTTTGACCTTGAAAAAGTCAAAAATAAAGTGTCCATAACACGCTGAATTTTATAAGCTTTCCAGCTATTTTTTCAAATCTATTTCTCTTGCTTTGAACGAGTTATCGTGGTTCAAAGACGGCAGTAATTTTTAATAGTTACCGCGCTAATCGTACCGACAACTTTCGACGATAGTAGATTTAGTTGTTTCAAATTTATAAAAAAAGAAGCGTGTAATTGAACAGTTTACTTCAGAGGAACTTGACTGAAAATATAGTCAGTGGTGAAACGCTCATTTAAAATGTTGCGGTGAGCAGGAAATTGATCAAGTCTTTTGAAGCGGTCGGCATCTTTGATGTGTGCCGGTCTTACAAACCGTTATCAGTTTCCATGGGCTCGTTTTGAAGTTCTAAAGTTTCATGAACTGCGTTGGAAATTTTTTTCGTGAAAGAAAATGTACTCATAAAATATAATACAAATATTTTTAATGAAAATTGATAAAAAACACAATATTGAAAATGCCATTGGATAAATTAATTTTCTTTTCAAGCAAAAATATTAAGAATAAGACTTATTAAATTAAATAAATAAATTTTTGAAACTTAGTATGAAATTTTCTAATGCGTTTGTCAGCAGCAAACTTCTATAACTGAGTGCCAAACATTTGGTCAGACCTAACAAAAAAGACGCTTAATTTTTTTTCAAATTATTTATTTTTAATTAGGATATTTGTTAATTTATTTAATTATACCTTAATTATCCCTTTTTTAATAATCAAGATAATATTAGAAACCGTACATGAATTACATCACGGATTATGGGTCCTCTTCAGGCCAACCCCCCCCCCCCCCCCCCCCCCCTTAACAATCAAACCGAAACAAATTTACACAGAGTGTCTGGACCCTCCCCCCTCTTGAACTGATACGTAATTAAGCTACGGCCCTTTACTGATGATTTCAATTCAAATAAAAAATATTTTTATAGGAAAAATGCTCATCACAAAAAAAAATTATTTTAAAAATGTTCTTTGCAATTGAATTTTTCCTTACTATGACTTTTTATCGATTTTTGAAAATTGGTACAATTTTAGAAAATCAAGGCTTATTTTTTGGGGGAAAAAATTCACTAAAATTCCACTGTTTCAAGTTTTGAAAGTACATTTTTTATGGCTGAAATCGCTCAAATAATTTATTTTAGAGAAAATATTTTTGAAATAAATAATTATATTTGATGATTTCTTACTTATTTTAACCATTGGAAATCGTCAAGTTGATAAATAGGCTTTTAAATATAGTTAAAATAATTATTTTTCATAAGTTTTACACTTTCTTCGTACAAAATAATGTTTTTTCTTTCATAAGACAAGAATGATAATATAATTGCAATTTTTAAAATGATGGAGAATTTTTTTAGATGTCCGATTTTTGACACAACCACCTTAATAAACAAATACAGCATTTCATAAAAACTGTTACACGATTTAAAAAAATTCTTGACAAATATTTGAAACGACTTAAAAAGATTTATGATGCCAAAAGGAACCTTCATGCCAAATTTGAGGGGTTTGTATAACAATTTGAGTAAAATCAGATAAATTAAATAAGGCAATGTCTATGTTTGTACCGAAAAAATCTGGTTATTTGTACCGAAATTCCGGGGAAAATAGTCCCTTTTCCAGTTCCCGCTGTCCGTACCGAAAAAGTCGTGTTGGGCCTAAATTCCAGTACTTTTAGATTAAATCAATAACTTTTCAGAATTCTCTTGAATTGCATATACATATTATGCCTATCTGATTTTAACTAACTGAGAGCAATATCAATGTTATGAAAATTACAACGAGTTATCCTGTGTTTGAAATCCCTTTAATGAATTTTGCAATTTTAAGCTCATAAATATAAACGAATCAACGCAACAAGTCTGTAGTAGACATATATAGAATCATGAGAAAGTAGTAGAGGGTAAAAAATTATCTAAATGCGTTCACATCGCGTATACGATAAAATAGATAATAC
The DNA here is from genome assembly GCF_010883055.1 of Belonocnema kinseyi. NCBI lineage: Eukaryota > Metazoa > Arthropoda > Insecta > Hymenoptera > Cynipidae > Belonocnema > Belonocnema kinseyi. The sequence goes on along the minus strand of NC_046660.1, from coordinate 36,038,060 downwards.
TGCTTCGGCTTCTTTCACTAATAAAGAATAACATCCGCTTCTAGCATCCTGAATTTGAGATCTATTGTAAAAAAAATAAATGCCCAGAAAAAAAAAACAATAATTATCAATCTAAACTTACAACTTCATTTTACATTTTAGATTGTTTACATATTTATTTTTATAACACATAAAGTTATTTTACCACAAAATCAAAGTGTGATATCTCAACAAAAATGAATCCACTTTAAAGGGATTTCAAAGAACTTTTCAATACAAAATAATAATTTTTATTTCGGAATAAATATTTAATAAGTAATGAATGTTGGGAAAACTCACCAATAAACAAAAGGGCTAGGAACAGAGCCATTTTCGCTTTTTCAATTCTTCCTGTATGAAACCACTTAATCCATGTAAACTGTCGCGAAAATTGTTGCTTTATTTGTTCATAACACACATATCTGTTAGTTTAACGTAGGAGGAAAATCGAGAAAGAACCGCGCGGTCAGAACGCACATGTTCACTAGTGACTAAAACACTTCTTGCGAGATCGACCGGGTCTTAGTGAATAAGTGCCTCTTGGCTCTTGGGTACTGCCCCTGGTCCCTAAGTCTCAATAGACTCATCCCCACTCTCAGATGGCCCATTGGCCCTGTGTATTTCTACGTCTACGTCTAGGCTAGGATAGGATGCTGCGGTGTAGGACCCAAAAAGTTTTTCTTTCCGAGGGGCGGAGGGGCCTTCGGATGCTGAAATGACGCTCGAATCCCGCTGCGAGGGTAGCCGTTTTAGCTTTTAGTTCGGGTTTTTAGCCTGGGTGCACGTGTTTTTCAGAATACCACGATGTCAAGCTCAGTTGGACACTAGAATTCTTCTCCTATCGAAAGACATTTAACTTTCAGAATCTGGAGTCAAATGTCTATTTGACGGAAATGCATTCCAGGGCCTAAATATTTCCTGAAAAGTAGAAATATGTTAATCGTTAAGGCATTAATCTCATGCAGAAGGTCTTGTCTTGTCTAGGCGTAAAAAATAGCTGTAATATCACTGATGAAGATATAAATCTTTGGGTAAAAAAATTCATAGGTTCTGGACTTTATAAGTTTTCAATTTTAACCTGTTTGGTTGAATGTTTAGGTTTCTTTGAATACAACTATTTTGTTTAAAAAACACCTTTTTTGGTCAAAAATTCAATTAGTTGGTTGAAATTCGAACTACTTTGTTGAAAATTCATTTTTTTAAGCTTCAACTCCTTGGTTGATGATGTAACTATTCGTTTTTGATCAAATTAACCTTCTTGGTTTAAAAACCATCGGTTGTGTTAAAAGCTGAACTATTTTGTTGATGAAGTGAAGACATAAATCTTTAGGTAAAACATATTCATGGGTATCAGAATAAAAATTTGTTTATTTTTTAGTATTTGATTGAATATTTATTTTTTTTAACAACTATTTTGTTCAAAAGACATTTTTTTCGTGAAAAATTAAACTTCTTGGTTGAATGTTGACCTACTGTGTTAAAAATTGATTTTTGCTGTTGTTGAATATTAATTTTTGTGGTTGAAGATTTATCTTCTTGGTAAAAAATTTTATTATTCCATTTTCATAAAATTAATCTTATTGATTAAAAAAATCATCTCTTTGGTTAGATGTCGAACTATTTTGATAAAAATTTATTTTTTTGAAGATTCATAATTTTAGTTGAAAATTTGTCTCTTTATTTCAAAACTAAACTATTTTGTTGAAAATATTTCAATTATATAGTTCAAGTTATAAGCCTTTCGGTAAAAAATATTGATGGGCTTGAAAATTAAAATTTTTTTATTTAAAGCTTAATTTTAATTGATAAAAAATTGATCTTTTTGGTTTGAATATCATCTCATGGGTTACATGTTGGACTATTTTTCTGAAAATTCAATTTCAATTTTGGTTCAAAATTGATATGTTTAATTATAAATTGATCTTTTCTATAGATGAAAATTCAAGTGTTTAACTGAAAGTTGAATGCATTTTCTAAAAATAATGTTTGTTAATCTTCTTGATTGTTAATCTTTGGTTAAAAGTGCTACTGCCTGGTTAAAAATTAATCTGTTTTAGTTGAGGATTTAAATCTTTTTTTGAAAACTCATCACTCATGAAGATATAAATCTCCAGGTAAAAATTTTAATAGGTTTTAGAATTTTTAGTTCTCATTTTCAACCTGTGTGGCTGAATATTACTTTTTTTTAATGCAACTATCTTGTTTATAAGTCACATTTTTTGGTTAAAAATTCAACTACTTGGTTGCAAATCGAACTACTTTGTTGAAAATTTATTTTTTTAAAGATTCAAGTCCTTGGTTGATAGTGTAACTACTAACTATTCGATTTTTATAAAATTAATTTTCTTCGTTAAAAAATCGTCGGTTGGGTTAAAAGTTGAACCATTTTGTTGACAAAATGAAGATATAAATCGTTAGGGAAAACATATTCATAGGTTTAATAATTTATTTAATTTTTGTTATACAATTATTTTGTTCAAAAGTTTTTTTTTGTAAAAAATTAAACGACTTGGTTGAAACTTAAACTACCATGTTGAAAATTCATTTTTTTAATATTTAATTTTTTAAATACAACTATTTTGTTTTAAATTGATATTTTTCAGACAAAAATTCAACTAATTGGTTGAAAGTTTAACTAACTTTGTTAAAAATTCCGTTTTTTATTAAAGATTTATCACTTTGGTTGATAATGTAACTATTACATTGATAGAAAATTAATCTTTTTGGTTTAAATGTCATCTCATGGGTTATATGTAGAAATATTTTGTTGAAAATTTGTGTTTCATTTTTGGTTCAAAATTGATATGTTTAATTGAAAATTGATCTCTAGATGAAAATTCATCTATTTAAGTGAACATTATATGAAATTTCAACAAAGAAAATTTAATCTTCTGGATTTTTAAACTTTGGTTAAAACTGTAATTGCTTGGTTAAAAATTAATCTGTTTCGGTTGAGGATTTAAATCCATAGCTAAAAATGCATCACCTATGAAGATATAAATCTTTAGAAAAAAATATTCGTAGGTTTCAGAATTTTAAGTTCTCATTTCCTACCTGCGTGGTTGAATATTTAATTTTTTCAAATTCAACTATTTTGTTAAATAGTCACCTTTTTGTTAAAAAGTTCAACTACGTGGTTGAAAGTTGAACTACTTTGTTTGAAATTCTTTTTTTTTTGTCTAAAGATTCATCTCCTTGGTTGATAATGTAACTATTCGATTTTGATAAAATTAATCTTGTTGGATTCAAAATCATCGGTTGGGTTAAATTTTGAACTATTTTGATGAAAATTCATCACAATGAAGATATGAATCTTTAGGTGAAAAATATTCACGGGTTTCAGAATTAACTTTTTTTATTTTAAATTGTTTGGTTGAATATTTATTTTGTTGTTGTTTAAAAATACAACTATTTGTGTTTAAATGTCATATTTTTTTATCAAAAATTCAACTCCTTGATTGAAAGTTGAACTACTGTGTCGAAAATTCATTTTTTTGGTTGAAGATTAATTTTATTGGTTGAAGATTCATCTCATTGGTTGAAAATTTACCTATTCCATTTGGTTGAATATTCAATTATTTTCATGAAAATGCAACTATTTTGTTTAAAAGTAATCTTTTAGGCATAAATGTTGAAATTTTTTATTGAAAATTCATTTTTTTTTAAGATTCATCATTTTAGTTGAAAAATCTTTACTTCGGCTGAAAATTGAACTTGATTTTAATTGAAAAGTTTTCTTTCTGGTAAAAATTTTAACTATATTTGACTGAAAATTCATGTCTTTTCTGGTAATTTTTTTTTTGTAGAAAATTAATCTTATTCGTGCAACTGTTTGGTTTAAAATTATTCTGTTTTGATTAAGAATTCAACTCATTTGTTTAAAATTCATATTTCTTGTTTCTTGAAATTGAACTGTTTTTGGTAGAAAATTTGTTTGCCCTAAAAATTCACAAATTTTGTAAGAAATTAAACTATTTGGTTTAATATGAGTTTTGTTATTGAAAAATAATATTTATGGTTGAAAAATAAATTATTTGATTAAAAATAAAACATTTTATGAAAAAATAACTACATATTAGACTGAAAAAATGAAGTATCAGATATAAAACTAACTTTCCTGTTTAAAATCATATTTTCAAGTTGAAAATTCAATTGCTTTGTAGATAATTCGTCTTTTTGGCTTCAAAATCAAGAGTTTTGTTGAAAATTCATATATTTTGTTCAAAATTAGTCTTTTTGGTATAAAATTAATCTTCTTTGTATTGGAATATCTTCTTTTTAGTTGCAAATGTATCTCTTAGGTTTGAGATTTAACTATTTTGTAGAAAATTCTCCCATGTTTGGTTGATAATTTATTCTTTATATGTTAGAAATTTATTCTTTTTAAATTGAAAGTTAACTATTTCAATTTTTGGTTCAACAAATATGTTTTTATGTTGAATTATTTAAAAAATATTATCTACCAAAAGAGATGAACTTTAAACCTAAAAAGACCAAACTTCATTAACAAAATTAATTTTTAACTAAACAGTTGTTTTGCCAACCAAATAGTTGAATTAAAAAAAATTTCGAAGGCAGCTGAATGTTAAAAAAAGTGTTAATTTTTAACAATAAAAGGGCGCTTTTGAAACGTAAAAGATGAATTTTCAATCCAAAAGGACGAATTTTTAACATAACAGTTGAATTTTTGACAAAAAAATAAGACTTTGTAAAAATAGTGGAATTTTCAACCTGCAAAAATGCATTTTTAACCAAATAATGAATTTTCAAACATAGAAAAATAAAAATAAACAAAAAAATTAAATATTTAAATGTTGAATTAAACAAAAAAACGAATTTAAAAAAAAGTTAAATCTTCAACCAAATAGATGAATTTACCACTAAAAAATATCATTTTCGACAGAAAAAAACAAATATTTAATTATTTGAATTCAACAAACAAAAAAAATATAAATTAAACCCATTAGTTGAATTCTAATTCAAAAAGATGAAATTTTAAATGAAAAACAATTATTTCTTATAAACAAAAATCTAAAGTTTTAAACAAAATACATGAATTTTTTAGCAAATGGTTAATTTTTCAGCCAAGGAGACAAATCATCTACAATCTACAAAAAAGTTCAATTTTCAAGCTGAAAATATGATTCTTAAACAACAAAGTTAATTTTCTACCAAATAGATAAATTTTCATAAAAAGTTTACATTTTAACCAAATAGTTGAATTTTCAATTGAATATACAAATTTTCACAAAAAAACTTAACTTTTTTTATTTCAACCAAATAGTTTAATTCTCTAACAAATTGTTGAATTTTCAAGCCAAAAAGACGAATTTTCTTTAAACAGTTCAATTTCAAAAGACCCATAAATATGATTTTTTATCTAAAATAAAAATAATTAATGTTTCACCAGAGAAATTAAAAAAAAAAGTTTTTAAACTTTAAAACAAATAGTTCATTACTTTACCAAAGATTAAGAAGCAAGAAAATTAATTATTATTTTTAAAAAACTATTTTCAATAAACTAGTTCAATTTTCTAATACAGAAATGAATTTTCAACTAAAATTACGGATTTAAAGAAAGAATCCTGTTTCGAAAAAACTGTCCAATCTTCAACCAAAACAGATTATAATTTTCAAAGAAATACATGAATTTTCAGTCAAATATTTGAATTTTCAAGCAGAAAATAACAAATTTCAATTAAAAATAATTATTTTGAACCAAAATTGGAATAGTTATATTTTCAATCAAGGAAATTGATTCTTCACAAAAAAAAATCAATTTTTAATATAGAAATTCAACAAAAAAGTTTAACATTCAACCCAAAAGATGGTTCATAATCCAAGAAGGTTAGTTTTATAAAAATCAACCGTTAAATTTACAACTAAGGAGATAAATCTTCAACCAACAAAAATGAATTTTTAACATAGCATTTCAACTTTCAAGTAAGTATAGGTAGAATTTTTGACTAAAAAGTTTACTTTTAAACAAATTAGTTGCATTTTGAAAAAAATAATGACATATTTAACCAAATAGCAGAACTTGACGAAAAAATATTTTTTTGTTTTGAATATTGATTGTTTGATAAATCAACTATTAGATTTTTCGTTCCAAATTTTTTTTTTTTAATATTAACTATAAAATGTTATGTTCAGAATTCCTCTTTTTGGTTTAAAAACTTAATCACTTGGTTAAAAATTGAACTACTTGATCAAAATTTTGTTGTTCTTAAGGATTTATAATTTTAGTTGAAAATTCGTTTCTTTTGGTGCTAAAAAAAATTTTATTATTGAAAATTTAATTATTCCATTTGAAGATTCATCAAATAAGTTGAAAATTGATCTTTTTGGTTGAAAATGTAACTTATTTGTTAACAATTTTTTTTTTCATTTTTAATAGAAAATTCAACATTTCTGTTGAAATTTCTGTTATTTTGTTTCTTACTGAAGAATAGTTTATGGTGAAAAATTCAACAATATTGTTTAATATTTATATTTGTGGTTTGAAAATTCATCTCTTTTGGTAGAAAATAAATGTTGTTAATCCAAGATTCAACTATTTGGATCTCTGTAAATTTGAAAGAGCTTTTCAGTCCTCGTTTTTCCTCGAAAACACTCGAAAATTGCGAATTCGGAAATAATTATGCTTCCGCGAGCATTAAAGACACTTTAGCGAGCATTTGTGAAACATTGAATATTTGTTTCAAATCTCGCTACGTGCTCGCTCAGTACTCTAAAATCATCGGGCAAACTCGGTTTGACTGAGCACGGAGGGAGTTTTAGGATATCGCGAAAGCCTCTTTAAGTATTAGTATTATTTCAAGATATTTATAGTGAACTTTGGGAAATATCATCGAAGATTTCAAGAAATTTTCAGGTATTTCAAAGAGTTTCACAAGAATGGAAGCTTCCAAAGATTTATAGGGATTTAAGCGGATTTTTCAAGAGAACTTTAATTAATGATAAGTGTAATTTATTTTCCATTCCAATGAATTTATTATAATTTGAGAGAATTTAAAATATTTTCAAATATATCAGGAGATTTTAAAAGGCATTCCAAAGGATTTTGACTAATTTCCGTGGTATAGATTTAAACAATTTTAAGGGAGTTAAAAGAATTTGGTCAGAATTTCAGAGATTTCAAGATATTTCTAGTGAACTTTGAAGAATAAATTAAATTTGAAGGAATTTCTAGTGATTTCAAAGAATTTAAGGTATTTTACAAGATTGAAGGATTTGAAAGGTTTCTAGGGATTTAAACGGGGTTTCTTTTTTATTTAAGGAAAATAAATTAAATTTTATTTCAAAAGATATTTTCACGGATTTCAAAAATTTCAAAGGAAATGTAAGAAAAAATGATTTTCAAAAGATTAAAAAAATTTATATATTTTTTTAAACATTGCATAGAATTTCAAGAGATATCGAAAATTTAAAAGGTTGTCAACATATAAATATGGTATATGATTTTAAAAGATTTCATGGAATTTCAAAGAATTTTACAAGATTCAAGAATTTCAATAGATTTCAACATATTTTAATGGATTTAAAAAATATTTTCAAAGGTATCAACACTGAAAAAAATGGTCTAGCTGTTCCAGCTAACCGTTTAGCTGAATTCCGTCTTCCAAGAAAATATAGCTGTGTCACCTACATTTCTAGCTGTTTTAAGTAAATTTTCCATCTATAAATTATCTAGGTAAACTAGATAGATACTTTCTAGGCGGCAAATTTAGCTCAAACAGCTAGAAATTTAGATGACACAGATATATTTTCTTGGAAGACGAAATCCAGCTAAACAACAATTTTTTTCAGTGAACAGATTTGAAAAGATTGCAGAAGCTTCTTATGGATTTTAATTTAATTTTGGGCGATACGAAATATTAAAAATATTATTGGTTAAATTAATTTTCTTTTAAAGGAAAAACATTAGATTAAGAAGTATTCAATTCAATGAATAAATTCATGAAATTTAGTATAAAATTTTCTAATACTTTTATCATTAGAAAAGTTCAATGACTGAGAGCCAGAGTATTTGATATGAAACTAAATATTCTTTGAAAATTTAAATGTTTTGCAGATAATTCGTCTTTTTTGCTTCAAAATTCAAAAGTTGTGTTGAGTATATATATATTTGGTTAAAAATTCATCTTTTTGTAGAAACTAAAGTAATTTATACTTTTATCTATTGATCAATCTAAAAATATTATATCCCTTCCTCATATTACTCCCTTCCCCAAGGAGTGAGTCACGCCAACCCCGAAAGGGAAATGGCTTAATACTAATAATAATAATAATCAGTTGGTTAGACACTCGGACTTCACCTCAGAGGTTCGGGGTTCGATCCCTGAGCCGGTACCTCTGGAAATTTTTCAATGTACCTTTACCGAGGTTCTGGTGGTTCGGAACCCACCTTAAGCTGTAGGTCCCCCCATAGTGTACTTGACTGCAACCCAGTCCGTCAATGATGGGGTAAAACCAGGCTTTTTGTCCAATATGTCTGGGCAGACTGCTCTCATCAGATCACTTGATTGCATTATGAAAATGCGTCCGTGACTGATGATATATACCGGGACAGCCCCGTGCAAAAATGATCAAATAAAAATCCATCTCTAACCAAAAATGCCTTCGACTTGTTAGGCAGTATAAGCCTGTGACAACATTTCAACAATGATAACATTATCTATCTATATAATTAATTCCTTCAATATATTTGTAATGATTTTGTATTTCAAAGCTGATGATTATACAATTTTTTTCATATAATGATTTTCTATAATATATTTTCTATAACTCATGGAATCTTTTCCAATCTCATGCAATATTTTGCAATCTTTTGCAAATAAGTTTTACAAATAACTCGGGAACACATTAGGATTTTTTTCATTTGTATTGGCTTAAATCAAAGATAAGACTTGAAAGACTGCGTTACATAAATTTCATATTTTTCCTACAACTTTCCTAGATCATGCCATTAGTTGAAGTCGAGGTACAAAATCCGAGAGGCCTGGCGCGGCCTGGCGCCGTCAGGGTACTTTTGCTGAAGGCCTGGGCCGGCGGCGCCAAGACACTTTCTTGTTACACGAAAAAAATTTTACGTATGGGTCGTCCATAAACTACGTTACCAATTATTTTGAGCTTTCTGGATCTCCCCCCTCCCCCCCACCTCCGAAAGTAACGTAGCCGTTAGCTAAAGACGGATTTAAAGTTTATAAATTCTTTTAATTAAAGTTAATGCAGATCACATATTGAATTCAATATGAAACACTTTAAATTCCCAAGATTCCAAGCCGAAATATATTGCATTTTAAAACAATTACAGTAAAACTCTACCATAGCGCCGATTTTGGGCAAAAAATACGAATTTCTAATCAAATATGTGAATTTTTTATAAAATAGTTGAATTTTTTGCAAAAAATATAAAATTTTTACTAAAAAATACGACCTTTCAACAAAATACATGAATTTTTTACCAAATACTTGCATTTTTAGCCAAAAAGACGAATTTTCTACAAAAAAGTTGAATTTTCAACCTGAAGATATGATTTTTCAAATAAAAAGTTTAATTTTTAACCAAATAGTTTAATTTTATACAAAAATTGTTGAACTTTTAAGACAAAAAGATTAATTTTCTACAAATGTATAGAACTTTTAACATAAATGTTAATATAAAAGCAAATACTTGAATTTTCAACTATAATTATGAAACACTAATATTATGAATAATTAATTTGTTTACAAAGTAGTTAAATTTTAATTCAAATAATCGACTTTTTAACCAAATTATTCAACAAAATTATTCAATTTTAAAGTCAAAAAAACCCAATAATATGATTTTTTAAACAAAAAGTTTCATTTTCAGACAAATAGGTTAATTTTTTACCAAATTGTTGAATTTGAAGCTAGAAAAATTAGTTTTCCACAAAACAGTAGAATTTTATTATAAAAGTTCATTTAAAAGTAAATAGTTCAATTTTCAACTATAATTATGAATCTTGAAGTATAATATATTTTTAACGAAAAAGGTGAGCATTTAAAAAATAAATAAACTTTTACTGAAAAATATAAGTAAATAAACTGGTAATGTAGTTTATGGAAAGTACCGCCAGGCCTCTTCTTTTTAAATCTCTACCAGAGGTCATTCAAACAAAATTTCATGAGATTTTCAAAAGGTTTTTAAAAATAGCTCTCGCTTCTTTTTGAAAGAGTAATCACGTTTTAAAATCAACAGTGATTATCAGTACCACTCGTGCTAGCCGTTTAGATAATTTTCGAAGGTAGGGTATATGTATATATTTTTTCTATAGCTTATATTTCTCAATAGACCGTGACTATTCAAGATTGTGAGAATGAAAAGTGGGTAAAAGAATCTTCGCCGAAAATTTTTCCTAGTGGCCCAAATGGCCCGAATAGAAACGCTCAAAGTATCGAGAGAGAAGCTGCCGATGGACAACTTATTCCATCGAGGACAAGGCGAAGGAAATCGCTGGGTTTCTTTTGTTGGCGCCTTGTCCATTGTTCGTCATTTTCTAGGTTTGACTTCGAAGCCGTAGACCAGAAGATTTGTGACGCGTGGATGGATGCTGGAATTGAGAAGTCTCACTTACTTTTGGGTGGTCTCAGCCCAAAAAAAAAACATCTGCACTCCCCGCAAAATTTAACGGTCCCTTATGGTGAAAATTGATTTAGCCTCTGGGATACGCCTTATTCATGGTAGCATCTTATTCTGTCTGTTATTGTTCAACTCCAGGAGATCATGGAGACATCTGAAATTCAGAGGATTTTTTGCTCCTCAATTACGACATAATACGAGAAGCATACGTGCTGAGCACAGTATGATGTCTTTGCTCTGCTTTACAACAAAAGTCACTTATTCAGTCTATTTCTGAGATTTTTCCCCGATTTAGATCTCTTTCCAGAATTTTTAGGGATACAACCATTCTTTGATTTGATATGACAAGGTCTTCTTAGTAGTCAATTCAATAATGATAGGGATTAAACTAGCTTTATACGAAGAAAAATGGATGTAAAAACTTATATTAGATGTTTAAAGTTAAATATAATACCGGGTAACATACAGATATCACAAAACATCTGCTGTCCTTTCGAGATGTTAGATGAAAAATAATATTTTTATGTTAAACTAAAACTTCCGGGATGTTAGACTGAGACGTTGTTCACGTCAAGAGCTTTGTTCCGAGAGGATAGTAATAATAATGCCGTAAAATGTTTGAGATTAGCAAAAATTGATTGACAGAAATTGATTCTTCACGAAAAAAATCAATTTTTAACATAGAAGTTCAACAAGAAAGTTTAACATTCAACCCAAAAAAAGGTTCACAATCCAAGAAGGTTAATTTTGTAAAAATCGAACAGTTAAATTTACAACTAAGGAGATAAATAATATTTTTATGTTAAACTAAAACTTCCGGGATGTTAGACTGAGGCATTCTGTTGTTCACGTCAAGAGCTTTGTTCCGAGAGGATAGTAATAATAATGCCGTAAATTGTTTGAGATTAGCAAAAAGATTCCTAAAAGTACTGTTTCAAAAACAAAAACAAAAATTAAAATGTAACTTTTAATATCCACAGAATTTAACCTTTAACATCTAGATAGCTGTCCTACAATTAAACATAAAATGTTTTAGCCATAAGTATTTAGATTAGCTGATGTTAATTGATGTTGAACAGGTGAGAATTTAATTGGAATATGCTGGATTTTTATGATATATTGATTCATGGTCCTTTAAAAGAATCCATCTATAGTTTGTTTCTTCCATTGTTGTATATCTTCTTCTAACCCTGTTGTATGCTCAGCTGCGATTTTAATTGGTATGATGTGGACCACATAGGTAAGAATTTAATTAGAAGATATTAAAATTTGTTGGTAATTTGGTAAAACTGCTCGATAATCTTTTGAAAGAACCCATCTGTATAGTTTGCATGTTTCATTGTTGTATCTTTTTCCAAACGTGCTGTATGATTGGCTGCGATGTTAACTAATGATGAACTGATAAGAATTTAATTAGGAGATGCTGGCTTTTGTTTGTATACTGGTTCATAATTCTCTGAATTAACCCAGCTGAATAGTGTATTTGTTCCGAATTGTTGTATCTTCTTCAAACCGTGTTTTATGATTAGTTGATGTTAATTGTTGTTGACCGAAGGAAATAATTTAATTAGAAAATGTGGGATTTTGTTGGTATACTGGTTCATAATCCTTTGAAAGAGCCCATCTATATAATTTATTTGTTTCGCATTGTTGTATTTTCTCCCAACTTCATTAGCTGTTCTTAATTGGTGTTGCACGCAGGAAAGAATTTAATTAGAAGATGTTGGATTTTGTTGGTATGCTGGTTCATAATCCTTTGAAAGAATTCGTCTGAATAGTTGATTTGTTCCATTGTTGTCTCTTCTACCAATCTTATTGTATAATGAGCTGATGTTAATTGGTGTTGTTGTAGGTAAGAATTTAATTCGAAGATGTTGGATTTGGTGGTAGTTGGTATACTGGTTCCTGATCCTTTGAAAGAACCCATCTGTATATTTTATTTGTTCCGCATTCTTATATCTTTTCCAACTTCATTAGCTGATGCTAATTGGTGTTGACCGCAGGAAATAATTTAATTAGAAAATGTTGGATTTTGTTGGTATACTGGTTCATAATTCGTTGAAAAAGCCCATCTGTATCATCTATCTGTTCCGAATTGATGTCTTTTCTTCCACCTTCATTAGTTGTTGTTAATCGGTGTTAAACGCATGAAAGAATTTAATCAGAAGATGTTGGATTTTGTTGGTATACTGGTTTAAAATTCTTTGAAAGAACCCAACTATATAGTTGATTTGTTCCATTGTTGTATCTTTTTCCAACCTTGTTGTATGATTAGCTGATTTTAATTGGTGTTAACCGCAGACAAGAATTTAGTTATTACATGTTGGAATTTCTTCGTAATTTGGTATACCGGTACATAATTCTTTAAACTATTGCACTATTGTATATGCACTTCTCGTATAGCATATAAACCAACGAAAAAAAAGTGACAAGAAAAAAAATTAGTTTATTATGGTACCTAGATTGGATTTATTTTTATATCCCTTTTGTATCTGTTTCACTAAATTCTTATTTATTATGGGGTAGTTTCATTAACTTGAGATAATATTGTATTTACATTTTGCATACAATTCTAAAATTATATTTCATTGATAGAAATCTTTGTTTCAAAAAGGTATGGGAAACCTTATTCAGACAACTTTATAGGACATTGACATTTTAAAGGATTTTAAAGGATTTTCAAACTGCTTGTATCTAGTATGAATTATTTGAATAGACTCATAATGAAACCAATAATAAAATGAATTTACTAAATTTCGTTTTATATCCAAAACCGCAAGGCCCAAAACCATAAGCCCAAAAATATAAAAATCAAAATATAAGTCCTCAACAATAAGATTGAAACCCGAAACCACAAGTCATAAGTCGTAAGACACAAAATCCTAAAGTCTAAAATCATAAGAGCCAATAATGTAAGACCCCAATACGACGAATGAACGATTAAACTATTAAAGTATTGTGTTAAGACTTCTCATATGGGGGAGCAGAATCGTAAAAAATTCACAAAAAACTTTATGGATGGCCCTTCAGCTCGCCCCTCAGTGACAGACCTCGTTTATAGACCTGAAAAAAAAACATTTTTTTTGCCATTAATTTGTTTTCATATTTCATAAACAATTAAAAAAAAGAAAAAAATATTGAGTATTTTAGTAATCAACTAAAATACAAAATTAATTTCTCCAACAATTTTATTCATCATTTAAACGTCACTAAAGTAAAGAAAACCAAACTTAAAAAAATGTCTTTAAAACTAAATCAAGTTTCCTTTACTTTTCATAAAAATATTGGAATACATTTTTTAAACTAATTAGTTAAATTTTTAACAACAATATTAATTTTAGACTAAACAGTTGCATTTACAACCAAATAGTTCAATTTTCGAGCAAAAGAAACGAATTTTCAACAGCAAACAAAATTTTTAAGCAAAAATCGAGTAGCTGTAAATTTTCAGTTCAAACCCTTAATTTTCAATACAAAAAAAACTAATTTTCTAAAAAAAAAATGGTTAAATTTTCAAACAAATAGATAAATTTTCAACAAGAATAATGAATCTTCAAAAACAATAAAAATTAATTTTTAACGAAGGAGTTCAACTTTCAGCTAACATAAGTAGTTGAATTTTAAATCAAAAAAGTTAAATCAAACATTTATATTTTTAATAAATAAAAAAAAATCTCTACCAAAAAAGATAAATTTTTATAAACCAGAAAGCTGATTTTGAAACAAGAGTTGAATTTTCTACTAAAAACAACCAATTCTTAACCATTTTCAACCAATAATACAATAGGTAAACTTTCAGATGATAAAAATAATTTTTAACGTAAAAAAAAAACTAATTTTTAAATAAGTAGTTACATCCTTAACCAATAAAATCATTTTTTAACAAAGAAGTTTAACTTTCAACAAAGCAGTTGGATTTTCAACCAAAAAGAAAACATTTTCACAAAAATACATGAATTATCAACCAAATATGTAGTTAAATTTTCGACTAAACCCGTTACATTTGGAAACAAAACTGGAATACTTTAATTTTCAGCTGAAAAAAAATTTAACCAGAAAAAAAGAATTTTTAACAAAATAGAAGAACTTTGAACCAAATAGTTGAATTTTAAACAAAAGAAAAAAGGATTTTTAACCAAAAAGATTAATTTTGTACTCACAAAAAACAAATTTTCAACAAAAAACATGAGCATGAATTTTTGAAACAAGTAATAACAATATTGTTTAACAAAGTAGTTAAATTTTAATTTAAAAAATTTGAATTCCTAATTAAATATGTAATAGTTTAAGTAATTTTCAGCAAAATTTCAATTTTTTTCTTAAATTAAATTTGTTCAATTTTAGCAAAACTTAGTAATCAATTTTCATTAAAAAATGGAATAGTCAAATTTTCATTTAACAAAATTAATTTGTAACCTAAAAAGAAAGAATTTTCTATAGAATAGTTAAATCTTCAAGCAATAAAATTAATTTTTAACAAAGTAGCAGCTGGGTTCAAATCAATTCAAATTGAATGAAAAGAAAAAAAATTTAATGCAAATTAATGAAAAATTGTTTATTTTATTCTTGAATGAAAGTAAAGGCGTGAGTCATTCAGTTTGAAAAAATGGAATATTTTAAGAATTGGTCAATTTACCTTGCGTAGTTATGAATTTTACAAATATATCTTTTTTTGTGTACTAATAACTAAAAGAACGTTTCAAAATATGGGGTAGTTTTCAACTGAAGAAATTAATTTTTAGCTAAAATTATTTTTAAATTATCAACAAAAAAATAAGATTTTTTAAAATATAAAATATTGAATTCTTACCCAAAAAGGATGAAAGTTAACGAAATTGTGGAATTTTAAACAGAATTATTAAATATTTAACCAAATAATTACATTTTTGATGAAAAAATATAAACTCACGCCTTCAAACCGAGAGAAAGAGTAAAAGGAGCGAATAGGGAAAAGCTGAAAAAATTCATATTTTTTGGTTAAAAATTCAATTTTTTTATTTTAAATAAAAATCTTCTTTGGATTATCAAGTATTATCATTTTTGTGGATACTTCAACTTTTTTTTTGCAAACTTCAACTACTTCATTTACCATGGGTTACCTTAATTACTTTAATTACTAACTTCTCGATAACTTTAATTAATTGCACCTTTAATTACCTGGTTGAAAATTAAACTAATCTGTTACAAATTAATTTTCTTACTTGAAGATTCAATTCTTGTGTTGACAATTCATCTTTTGGTAGCATTAAATTGTTTTTTATTTCAAATTAAAATCTTATGTGATTCTGCATTCTTCTTCCCAATGAGTTCACACTTCAATTACTTGTTGAAAATGAAATTACTTTGTTTAAAATTAATTTTTTCAGTTGAATATTCAACTCTTGTGTTGGTAATTCATCTTTCGGTAGAATTCGATTGGTTTTTATTTCAAATTTAAATATTCTTTGGTTCTCCATTCTGCTTCTTCTCAATGAGTTCAAATTTTAATTACTTAGTTAAAAATAAAACTTCTTTGTTAAAAATTAATTTTTTAGTTGAAGATTCAACTCTTGCGTTTGAAATTCGTTTTTTGGTAGAATTCAATGGTATTTTTTTTCAATTTGAAATATTCTTTGTTGCTCCATTCTTCTTCTTCACCATGGATTCAAAATTCAATTATTTGGTTGAAAATTAAACTACTTTGTTCAAAATTATTTATTTTTCAGTTGGAGATTCAAGTCTTGTGTTGACAATTCATCGTTTGGCGGAATTCATTCATTTTTTTATTTCAAATTGAAATCTTCTTAAATAAAAAAAAACTGAAACCAGTGTTCGTTGAAAACTGATCACGTTTAATTGAAAAATCAACTTTTTCGTTGAAGATTTATTTATTTTTTTTTTTGCAAATTCGTATTTTTTTGGTAGAAAATTAATCTTCTTCATTAAAAATTCTACTACCTGGCTGAAAGTTGAACTACTTTATTAAAAATTATTATTTTTTATTTCGGGATTGTTTTTTTCAATAAATAATTAATCCTATTAGTTTAAACTTCATTTTTTGTTAAAAATTAAATTATTGGGTTAAAAATTCACTAGTTTTGCGTAAAAAATAAAATTTTCCATTGATTAAATTTGAATTTTCGCGGAACTTTGACTAGAACAGTTAGCGCTACCTAGCGGCTGGTAAACCCCCAAAAATACATCAGAGAAGGGTGGGTTGCATAGAATGCAGGAGGTATACATCGACTGTCTCTGTAAAGTGTAAACTATCGGTAAAGTGGAAGAATAGAACATGTGGTGTGATGCTGGACAATGATTTTTAAACATTAAAAATCATTTAAATAATAACTGTGCACAATGGCGAAACTTTGTTCATATTACACCTTGTCTCCCTTAATTGATCAACAGAATTTACTCGGTGTAGAAAAAGA
The DNA here is from genome assembly GCF_010883055.1 of Belonocnema kinseyi. NCBI lineage: Eukaryota > Metazoa > Arthropoda > Insecta > Hymenoptera > Cynipidae > Belonocnema > Belonocnema kinseyi. The sequence continues at coordinate 36,021,026 of NC_046660.1, read as the reverse complement.
CTCGAGTCCAGGATGTGCTGTAATTACTCTCGGGAGAAATATCATTATGAGATACAAGGTTAGATTTCCATTTTTCCCACAACAATATTCCCAGGAAGTTTGCAAATAAATTTTTAGTTTACAAATCATGATATCTAGTTTATGACTTAATTAATTTTACATAATTTTTAACAAATCCATTGTAAATATCGTAAATATTGCGCATGGCTGGCAAAGTTACGTTTGAGGTTATGTACCGCTTGGAATGTTCCCGGTCTACCCTTTTTGTAGATATTTTTCAAAAAATACAATTTAGTGCAGGGTGCTTACCTCTCCTGGAATTGTCAGAGAATTTTCTTTTACTTGGAAATGTTTGGGAATTTTTTCGAGAGCGTACCATTTTCAGTTGCAATATGAAATTTGAAAACAATTATTCTTATTCATTTGTATTGAACTATTTTGTTAAAAATTCGTTTTTTATTGCTGAAAATGTAACTATTTCAGTTGAGTAATCCATAATTTTAGTTAAAAAATTCATCTCTGGTTGAACATTCATTTTTTTTAACTAAAAATTTCACTATATTTAAGTTTTGGTTAAAAAATTTGCTTTCATTGAAAATTTATCTTTTTTTAGATGAAATTAATATTCTTGGTTGTAAATTGAATTAATCGTTTAAGATTTATTATTTTTGTTGAAAATTCATGAGTGGTTGAAAATGTCAATTTTTCCCGAAACTTATATTTTCATGTATTTTATGGAAAATTCGTCCTTTTTATAGAAATTAATCAAATTTATTAAAAATTCCATTATTCCAGTTGAACAAGCATAATTTTAAATAATTGGATGTTAATTGTTGTTGTCTATAGTTATAAAATTATTCATAATTTTAGTTGAAATTTTTTCTTTTATCTAAAAATTTCATTACAATTTTTGGTTAGCAATCTCTTTTTTAGTTGAAAATTCGCCTTTTTGGTAGTAATTAATCTTATTGGTATCTTATTGGTAGAAAATTCATCTTTTTGGTTTTATATTTAACTATTTCACTGAAAGATTCACCACTTTAGATAAAAATTCACCTTTGTGGTTTAAAATGCAGCTATTCTAGTTGAAGATCCATAATTTTAGTTGAAAATTCATCCGTTTCGTTAAAAATGTAACTTTGTTTTGAAAATAATTTTTTTATTTGTTGAAAATAATTTTATTTTTTTGATAAATAGTTTTTGTATTTGTTGACATTTTTTTCTACTGAAACTTGAACTATAGCCTCATTGAATATTCCATTATTTTAGTTGAAAATTCATCACTTCGGTGGAGAATGTAATTATTTTTTCTGAAAATTAATTTTTTAAACTGAAAATGTAATTATTGCAGTTCAATATTCCATAATTTTAGTTAAAAATTCATTTCTGGTTGAACACTAATTTTTTACGCTGAAAATTTAACCATTTATTTTGTGGTTAACAATTTATCTGTCTTAGTTTAAATTAATGTATTTGGTGTAAAATTCGCATTTTTTGTGTGTAGAAATTGATCTTCTTGTTCGAAAATTAATCCATTTGGTTGAAAAATCAATTATACCATTTAAAGATTTATTATTTTAGCAGAAGATTCCTCACTTTAGTTGAAAGTATAACTATTTTTAAAAATATTTTTTTTTCTTGACAATGATTTTTTTACTGAAAATTTTATGAACTATTCCAATTGAATATTCCATCATCTCAATTAAAAATTCATCTCTCTAGTTGAATATGAATTTTTTTAAATGAAAATTTGACTTAAATTTTTGGTTGATAATTTATCTTTTTTAATTGAAAATTCATGTATTTATAGAAAATTTGTCGTTTTCGGTAGAAATTAATTTTCTTGGTTGAAAATTCATATATTTTGTTAAAAATTGAACTATTCTACTTAAAGATTCATCATCTTAGTTGAAAATTCATCTTTTTGGTTCAAAATTGGTCCTTTCTCATTAAAATTTCATATATTTTTTTTAAATAGTCCTTTTTGGTAGAAAATTAATCTTTTTGTTTGTAAACTAATTTTTTTTATTGAAAATTCAACTGTTTCCGTTAAAGATTCATAAGTTTAGTGGGAAATTCATCTTTTTGTTTATATTCAACTATTCAAGTTGAAAATTCATCATTTTAGTTTAAACTCAATTTTGTTAACTGAAAACTTAATTATTCCATTTTCAGTTGAAGATTGATTTTTTTTTAGATAAAATTTCAACTATTTGATTGTCAATTTGTTTTTTTTATTTGAAAGTTCCTTTTTTTGTAAAAAGTTCAACTTCTTGATAGAAAATTCATCTTTTTGATTGGAAATAAAATTAATTAGTTGCAACTTAAACTCTTTTGTTAAAAATTCATCTTTTTGTTGAAACTTCAACTATTCCAGTCAAAGATTCATAATATTAGTTGAAAATTCATTGTTTTGGTTATATTCAACTATTCCAGATAAAGATTCGTTATTTTGATTGAAAATAAATTTTCTTTACTAAACGCTTAACTATTCCATTTTTGGTGAGCAATGCTTTTTTTAGTTCAAAATTCTACTATTTCGTTGAAAATTGGCGTTTATAGTTGAAAATTCAAATATTTTTTTGGAAATTCCTTTATTTTTTTGGTAAACAGTTAATTTTCTTTGTGGAAAGTTCATCTTTTTGTTTTGAAAATAAAAATAATTGGTTATAAGTTAAACTTTTTTGTTAAAAAATCATTTTTTTTTTCAAAAGTCTTATATTTTGTAGAAAAAATCGTTTTTTTACCTGTTTTAAAATTCAACTATTTGGTTTAAAAAATTCCGAATATGTAACGGTTTTTATTTAATTTAATATCTAATACCCGAATTAATTTTACCTAAATATACACTGAATTTAAAGTATAAAAAGATAAATTAAAATTTATTTGAATTATTATTAAAATTTATGGCCTTTGGAGATAAGTTCAAGAAGTTATTAATTATTTTTTAGATTATTTAATTATTTAGTTAATTGATGGTGCTAATAATATCTTGTTATTTATCAAAGCTTTCTAAATTAAACACATTAATTTGGAATATGTATACACATATTCCAAATCGAATGTTTAAAAAAATGCGAAATATTTGAATGGCTCTCCCTACTTTGAAAAACTATACCTAAAAAAAACTTCAGATACCCGAAAAACCTTGAGATTGCCAGGGAATTTTTTTTCAGGATGAAAGCATATAATTTACAGGGTGGCCGCTGAACCGGAAAATTACCCGGAATTTTTTGAAACCGAAAAATGACAGTGAATTTATTTATTTATTTTTTTTTTGATCGGGAATTTTACAAATTTGTAGAAGAAAAATCTGCCCATGTTCAATTTTCAATAGTTTTTAAATAATTAGTGGAATTATTATGTTTTTCAATTATGCTATTATTTGGCTTACAATGTGTACTTTACAATGTTTTTAGTTCAAAAATTTTCCATTTAAAACATTTATTTCTAAGCTTACATTTTTAATTTAAAGAATTTTCAAATGCTTTCTTAAAGAGTTGAGCAAATAAAAAATAACAGCCTTTGACGTTGAAAATTTTGGATAAATAACATTTTTATTTAATAAATAAATAAATAAAGCATTTTTTTAAATTTATCTGTACTTTAAGTAATAAAAAATGAATGAAAACTATTTGACAAACCGATTTTAAACCAGTTCAATATTTAAGAATTTTCAGATTTTAACGTTAAAACTTAAACGGTTTCAATTTGAAAGTCTTAGTCATTAAACAAACGTTGACGTGAGATTGAAAGTTTATCAACTATTTTCAACTTGAAAATAACTTCATAATAATATATTCTGCATTAAATGATTTTACTAAATTTAAAATATTGTTTCAGTCTAAAATATTCAATTTTTAACCCATTGAATTTGAAATTTTTAATTTAAAAAAAAAATTAATTAATGAATATTTAGCAATATTTGAATTTTTATTGAATACAAGTCAATTTAAACAAAATATTTAAAAATAAAGAAGCTTTAACTGAATTGTTTGATATAGAAAACCTGGAATCGTTCAAATTTCGAAGAACGTTTAAACTGTGAACGTTACAATTTTAATTATTATATTTGAAAAATGCTTAGCTGGTAAGTGAAATTTTGATGTATAATTTACAAATGAGCATTTGTAGAAAAAATTTGAGTAATTTTAAAAGATATTTAGGAGTTTTAAAAAGATTGAAAATTATCATGCAAATTTTAGAAATGTTTCTTAAAATCTTCTAGAATCTTTTTTGAAAATTTTGCTTATATCTTTGAAACCTTTTTTTAAATATTCTGTCAAAATAATTTTAAAAAAGAAAATTTATTTTTAATTTTTCTAGGAACCTTAAAAAAATGTTTTTATTCTTTTAAAGCCTTTTACAATTCCTGAAAAGAATCTAATTTTTTTGTTTAAAATCTGCGAAAATCTATATTTTGTTTGATATCAGGTTATTATTTCAAGTTTTACATTAAGTTTTAATCTTTTAAAACTTCTGCATATCTCTTAAAATTAATCAAATTTCGCCTAAAAATAATGAAAGTTCAATTGTTATTTATACATCCAAATTGTAAAGAAAATTTCTAAAAATTGTAGAAAAAATTTAATTCATTTGAACAGATATTTAGAAGCTCTGAAAAAATTTCAAAAATAATTTTAAATTTAAAACCAATTAAAAACAACTTCTAGATTTCTCAAGATTTTGAAATAAAATGTTGAAGCTTTCCAAGGATGTTTAAACTATTTAAAAAGAAAATATTGAATTTCTAATATAAGAAGTCTTCAGTTAAAATTTTTTCAATTTTTCAATATTTGATGTTTCTAGCTTAAAATTCCTTAAAATTATATAATTTTGAAAATTTTAAAGTTCATTGATTGATTTTTTAATTTAGAGGATTGAAAATGATAACGTGGATTTATATTTTTTATTGTTGAAAAATGTTAGTACCTTCAATTTTTGATAGGCGTAAATTATTGATCATTTAAAGCTCAGTTTTTATTGCGTTAAGTGGAAAATTTTGTAGCGTTAGTGTTCCATTTTTTTTAATTTCATTGACCGTGAAAAGTGTTTGCGAACCGGGAAATGACCGGGAATTTATTTCATCGATTAAAACGGCCACCTTGAATTAAAAAAAAAAAAAACTTTGGAGAATAAAATTGGTATGAAAATGTAACATTCAAGTTCATTTACAGTTACAAGATGTGAAACAAGTGAGCAGTTGGTCTACTAAAGAAAAGCTCACCAGCCAAGTGATTTACGATGAAACCAAAAAAATATATGCGGCAGTATTTAATGAAAAATATATTAGAGTTTGGTCGGAAGAAGAAACGGAACTTGACAAAGTAAAAAAATGCAAATTTTCCCATCCACTTCACAGCATTCTCACTCTCGACGGATTTCCGCCTGTAGTATTACTGCAAAACGGTAATACTGCTTCGTTGAAGTGGGCCCTCAGTAATAGACAAAATTGGTCTTGCGAAGAGATCTTAAAACCAAAAGAAATTTTCCTAAAATGTCAAATGGTAAGCGTTAATCACGAAACTTATCTCTGCACACTCACGCAAATAGATAATGCATATAACTACATTTTAATCCCACTTGAAGACGAAACATACTTAAGGAAAGTTAATCAACTAAAGCGAGTAGAAATTAAACGGGATTCTCAAACATTAGTCGGGCATGTAATTATGCAAGACAAAAACGACGCCTACCTGTTAACACTGTGTAAGTAGAATTAGCTTCAGAAGCATTTTGCATTTGATTAAAAATTAGAGGTGTGCAGTCGTTTTTTTAAAAAATTTTTTAATACAAATTTAGACAGGCTTGGAAAATTGGATTTTTCGAAAGACAAAAAAATTTAACTGTACATCTGATTTCCTTGGATTATTATCATTTTTTAATTTAAAATAACTTCATTATTTAGGGTCACAAAATGGATCCAAATCTTCGAAATTAAACTTGTTCGAATATTTGAATAAATCGAATTTCAATGATTCAACTTAACTTTTGGATTCATTTTTTTTTTGATAAAAAAAAAAAGAAATTATTTTGATTTGAAAATTGTAATAGCTTAAGTATATCTAACCGGTTTGATGTCCATTGAATTTTTTTTTGCTTTTTTGAAAAATCCAATTTTACAAACGTATCTAAATTTGTATTGAAAATTCGAATAAACGACTGCATACCTCTATTAAAAATACAGGGTGTCTACTCATCTGAGAAATCTGGAATTTCCAGGGAATTTTTATGTACCGAGACAAATAAAATTTGGCAGAAAATGAAAATATTTAGTCGAAAGATGAATTACTTTGTTAAAAAATCATTTTTTTCTTCTCTGCAAACTAAGTTCTTTGATCGGAAAATTAAATATTTTATTGAAAAATTGTTGTTTTTTTTTGGTTGTTTAAAAATTTAGCTCTTCTTTTTTGCTTGAAAATTCGACAACTTAGTTGAAATTTATTTTTTAATTGATTAAATAAATAATAAATAAACTTATTCACTTTATTAAAATTTCATTTTTTTGGGAAATGATTCATTATTTTAGAAGAAAAACATTTTTTGTTGTGGAAAATTGAACTATTTATTTGAAAATTTTATGTATTTTGTTGAAAATGAATCTTTTTTGGTAGAAAATTAATCATCTTGGTTCGAAATTCATTTTCTTGGTTGAAGATTCATCATTTTTTTTGAAAGTTTAGTTCCTTGGTTGAAAATTTAACAATGTTTTTGACCATTCATTTTTGTATTAAATTAATTTTATTTGAAAATTCCACTACTTTGTAGAAAATTATTGTTTTTCGGTAGAAATATAATCTTGTTGTATTAAAATTCATCTGTTTTGTCGGAAATTTAACTATTTTTTTGAGAATTCGTTTTTTGTTGTTGAAAATTATGTTTTTTAACTAAAAATTAAGCTATTTTTTTGTTAAATGCGTATCCTTTTTACATAAAAATTCATGTATTTTGTTGAAAAATTGGCTTTTGTGGTATAAAATTCTTTTCTATGGTGGAAAATTGAGTTATATGGCTCAAAATAAATTTTTGCGGTTGAAGATTCCTCATTGTGGTTGAAAATTAATTTCTTTTGTAGAAACTTCATTTTTTTTAGATGATTTATTATTTTGAAATTATATCATCATTGTAGTTAAAAATTCATTTCTTTGGTCGAAAATTGAACTATTTTGTTGATTTTTTTTTAATTCTACGCTCCCATTTTTTATAGAAAGTTGATTGAATTTATCTTTTTTGTTAAAAATCCATATTTTTGTTTAATGATTAATTATTTTAGTCAAATACCCTTTTTTGTTTGAAAATTCGTCTTTTGTCACAGTATATTGAAAAATTAATATTTTTTGTTAAAAATTTATATTTTTTAGTTGAAAAATCCATGTATTTTGTTCACAATTTATAATTTTTGGTAGAAAATTAATCTTCTTCGTTAAAAGTTTTGTTTTCTTGGTTGTAGATTCATAATTTTCGTAAAAAATTAATTTCTTTGCTTGAGGGTTCAACCAGTTCTTTGAAAAGTCGTATTTTTGGGTTTAATTTGACTGCTTTTGATCAGAAATTAAAATATTTTTACTTGGAAATGTAAAGTCTTACACTTTTTGTTCTGATTGATTTTTGTTGGTATTACAAATATGGTTGAAAATTATTTTTTTTTTTAATTTGAAAATTCCACCATTTGGTGGAAAATTCTTATTTTTTTATAGAAATTTGATTCACCGCTTTGGCCGAAAATGGAACTATTTTTGAGAGAATTCGTTTGTTTGTTTTTTGTTGAAAATTACGTTTTTCAACTGAAAATTTAACTCTTCTGTTTCTTTTAACTTATCCTTTTTAGTCGAAAATTCAAGTATTTTGTTAAAGATTTGGATTTTATGGTAGAAAAATCCTGTTTTTGGTTGAAAATTCAACTATTTTGTTCTAAATGCATTTATAATCAAAATTCTCCGTTTTAGTTAGAAATTAAATTCTGATAGAGAATTTAGCTATTTAAAAAAAAATTATGAGGAAATAATTTCATTATCTTAAAATGTAAATATTTCATATTTGGTTAAAAAATTTTCTTTAGTTGAAAATTTAAATGTTTGAATGAAAATTAATTTCTTTTGTTGAAAATTTGTTGTTTGTTGAATTTTTTTAGTTGAAATTTCCACTGTTTGGTGGAAAATTGGTCTTTTAATAGAAATTTAATCTTGTTAGTCTCAAATTCACCTGTTTGTTTAAAAATTTTAATATTTTACTGAGGATTCGTTGGGTTTCTTGTCAGCAATTAAGTATTTTATTTTTGGTTGAAAATGATTATATTCGGTTGAAAATACATTCTTGTTTGCAAATTGGTAATTTTAGTTGAAAATTATTTTTTCTCTGCAACAAAATGTAATTTTTTAAAAATAAAAGTTAATTCGTTTTAACTGAAAATATAACTATTCTATTTTTCTTTGAAAATTAATCTTTTTTGGTTGAAAATTCATCTTTTTGGGTATGAAAATTCAATTATTTTGATCGAAAATTCATGTTTTTGTGTTTTATCATTTAACTTTTTTAAATAAAATTATTGTTTTTACTCTAAAATTTAACAATTTTATCACTAATTAACTTCTTCGTTAAAAATCATATTTGTGTGTGGAAAATTCGTTATGTATAAAATTCATCTTTTTGGCCTGAAAATTCAATGTTTTGGATGAGTTTATTTTTTCTTATTGACAACATTATTAAAAATTGATTTTCCTGGTTGAAGATTCATCATTTTAGTTGAACGTTCATTTTCTTGGTTGAAAATTTAAAAATGTTTCTGACCATTCATTTTTGTATTGAACTTATTTTAATTGAAAATTCCACTACTTTGTAGAAAATTCTTATTTTTTGGTATAAATGAAGTCTTGTTGTACAAAAATTCATCTGTTTGGTAGTAAATTTAACTATTTTTTTGAAAATTCGTTTTTTGTTGTTGAAAATTGTTTTTTAACTCAAAATTAAGCTATTCAATTTTTTGTTGAAGACGTATTCTTTTTACTTGAAAATTCGTGTATTTTGTTTAAAAATTGGCTTTTGTGATAGAAAATTCTTTTCTATGGTGGAAAATTCAACTATATGGCTTAAAATAAAATTTTGTGGTTGCAGATTCCTCCATGAAGTTAAAAATTAATTTTTGTTTGTCGAAAACTCATTTTTTAAGATGATTTATCATTTAAAAATGATATCATTTTAATTAAAAATTCATTTTATTGGTCGAAAATGTAACTATGTATTTTGTTAATTTTTTGTTTAATTCAACAATTCCATTTTTCATACAAAGTTGATTGAATTGATCTTTTTTGGTCAAAAATCATATTTTGGAATGGAAACTCTTCTTTTTTTAAAATTTGTATTTTTTGGTTGAAAATTAAACATCTTGCATGAATTTCTTTTCCTTTATCAGGTAAAAAAATCTTTCTTGGTGGAAAATTTAATTAATTAGTTGAAATTGTCTTAACTTGATTAAAAATTAATTTTTTTAAATGATTTATCATTTTAGTCAAATACCCCTTTTTGGTTGATAATTCGTCCTTTGTAATTGTATATTAATCTTCTTAGTGAAAACTGATCTTTTTGGTTAAAAATTTATATTTTTAGTTAAAAATTCATGTATTTTGTTCACAGTTAATCTTTTTTTGGTAGAAAATTAATCTTTTTGGTTAGAAGTTAATTTTTTTGGTTGTAGATTAATAATTTTTGTATTTTTTGATTTAATTTAACTACTTTTGATCAGAAATTAAAAAAATTTTTCTTGGAAATATAAAATTTTTATTAAAAACTATGCTGAAAATTGAACTGTTTAGTTGAAATTTATTTTTTTTTTATTCGAAAATTCCACCATTTGGTGGGAAATTCTTATTTTTTTAATAGAAATTTGATCTTGTTGTATCAAAATTCACCTGTTTGTTCGCAAATTTAACTATTTTGTAGAGTATTTGTTTGTTTTTTTCGTTTGTTGAAAATTACGTTTTTCAATTTAAAATTTTACTTTGAAACTTCATTTTTTCTTCGTTGAATTTTTGTAAAACTGAAAATCTAATTATTTCATGTTTGGTTGTAAGTGGTTCTTCTTTAGTTGGAAATTAACATATTTGGTTGAAAGTAAATTAATTTGGTTGAAAATGAATTAATTTTATTGAAAAATCGTTTTTTAGTGAATTTTTTTTATTTGAAATTCCCACTGTTTAGTAAAAAAATTGTTCTTTTTTGGTAGAAATTTAATCTTGTTGATAAAACTGTAAATATTTGTTGGAAAATGCATGTATTTTGTTGAAATTTTGGATTTTATGGTAGAAAATTCAATATTTTGTTAAAAATATACTTTCGTTTGAAGGTTCATCATTTTAGTTCAAAATTAATTCATCTTGATAAAAAATGTAACTATTTTTTGAAAATTAGTTCCTTTTGTTAACAATTATTTTTTTCAACTGAAGATGTATGTGTTTGAAAATTCCTCTTCTTTGGGATGAAAATTCAATTACTTTGGTAGAAAATTCATATTTTTGGTAGAAAATGTTCATATTTTTGGATTTGATAATTCAACTTTTGGCTATAAAATTCAACAATTTTGTTATAAATGAACTTTTTTGTTAAAACATATTTTTAGGTGGAAAACTCGTTTTTTTTTTTTATCAAATTCATCTTTTTACTTGAAAATTCTACAGATTAGATAAATTTATTTTTTTGTAATGACTTAATTTTTGAAAATTAAATAATTATTAATTAATCAAGTAATTAATTCTGTCTGTTGAAAAATCAATTCTGTTGTTAAAAATCCCTCTTGTTTGTGTTGAAAAATATCTTTTTTTTTTAAATTGAAAATTTAACTATTCCATTTTTTATTGAAATTTATTTTTTTTTAGTCAAAAACTGAAATATTGAGTTAAAAATTGATCTTCTTGATTGAAATTTCATCTTTTTGATTGCAAAATAAACTACATTTTGGTTAAAAATGTATCTATTTTGTTCAAAAAGCAATACCTCTGAATTTTAATATATGTGGATTTTATATTTTTTTATACACATTTTTCTGATACAAGATTTTCCAATACCCCCCCCCCCCTTCTCCCACAATAATTTTATAATTTGTGGATTATTCTTGTTAGTGGCAACAGTCACTAGAAAGTCTTCAGGATAAATTTAGGTACAAACTTTTTTTGTATTAACATTATTCAGGAAAAATTTAGGGCATTTCGAAATTGGGACTTTGTTTCCTATTTGTTTTATGTTAACTACTTGCAATTTACTCATTTCGACGAGAAAAATGCAATACTTAATACCTGAATTATAAAGAAGGATTAAACGTAGAAAAAATCTATATATAAATGAAAAATAGCTGAAATTATCAGTGTATATTTTGCCAGGATTTGAGTAGACACCCTGGAAATGATACTTTTGCTTTAAAAATATAGTTAAGTTTTTATGTTTTCTTTTTAGGGTCTGATGGTAAATTGTATAGTTACTCTTTAATCAGTTCATCATTGGAAAGTAGTCCTGGTGAACCAGTTAGCGTAATCACAGCTGTAAATACAAAATATCCCGTTGTAATGATAGCACTGAACGAAACGACTATGGCCATGTACGGTGCTGATTCTCTGGAAGAAGGTGCCGTCCTAATCATTTACAACGTACAATTCAAATTAGTACAAGCTGTACAGAAACTGAAACTGTACACAAATGACGCGAAATTGTGGCGAGTAGAAGACAAATTATTATTGGCTGCTAACCGAGAATTGGCAGTTGCTCCATTCCGTTTAGCACCGCAGAGATTAGAGCCGATGATTGGTTCGTCTTTGAACTATAAAAATATTAAGTCAGATATGAAAAGTGATGTCACAGTGATTCAAAATAACGATGCAATTATAACTCAATGGCAGAAAAAGTCGCAGAGCTCTTTTAATTTATCTGAAGACGATTTAGCAAAATCAATCAATAAACAAATTAATAATTTAATTAAAGAGGGCATGAGTAATGCTTCGATACCACAGATAATAATACCACAGTTGATTGAATCTAGCGATATTCCGTCAATAGTATGGTGTCTGGATAATTTTCAAGATTTACCAGAAAAACTTCTGGTTGACTTGTTGTCATTCTATTTGCTGAACTCGGACAAGTCGAAAAAGCCTTTAGAAAACGGAGATGCCGCTAAGAAGCGGCGGAAAACTGTTGAAATTCAAAACAACTTGTTAGATAAGATCCTCAGTGTCAGTTATACTGATATTTATTTATTGTCATACCTGAAAACGAATTTGAGCTTTGATGAAATATTAAGACTTTTTCACTATCTCGTGGAAAAGCTAGAAATTGAAGAAAATTCGGGAGATGTGTCGCTAAAATCGGACTATCTCCAACTTTATCAATGGACTAGTATGTTACTGGATTCTCATTATCAAGAATATCTCTTGGCTCAAGATCCTAAAGTATTGGAACAGTTGGAAAAACTCGGCGCCGTTTTAGAACATCACGTAAGTTTTAATTTAAATATTCTATTTTTTTTTTGTTGAAAACTCATCTTTTTTAGTCGAAAATTCATGTATTAAGTTTACAGTTTGACCTTTATGGACGAAAATTCATATTTATGGTTGAAAATTCAACTGTTTGGTTTACAATACTTGTTTTTTTTTGGTTGAAGATTCCTCATCTTAGTTAAAAATTAATTTCTTTGGTAGAAAATTTAACTATTTCATAGTCGGTTGAAATTTTTTTTCCTTAGTTGAACATTTAAATACTTGGTTGAACATTCGTTTTTCTTGATTTTTTTTTTTTAGTTTAAATTTTCACCGTTTAGTGGAAATTTGGTCTTTTTTGGTAGAAACTTAATCTTGTTGGTAAAAAATTTACCAGTTTGGTCGAAAATTTAACTATGTAATTTATTGCAGGTTTAGAATATCACTTTAGTTTTAATTGTATTATTGAGGGGCCGTCCATAAAACTGTAACCAATTTGAGGGGGTTGAAAATGCAACTATTTTGTTAAAAACTTTTTTTTGTAGAAAAATTCAAATACTTGGTTAAAGTTTGAACTACTATGTTAATAATTCTTTTTTTTTGGTTGAAGATTCATCTCTTTGGTTAAAAATTCAACTATTCCATTTGGAGAAAATTAATCTTCTTGGTTACAAAATCATCTTTTAGGTTGAATGTTGACCGCTTTTGTTGAAAATTGACTTTTTTGTTTCAGGTGAATTTGGTCTATTAATAATATTAATAAATAAATAAATATCCACACTTTGGTTGAAAATTTAACTATTTGGTGAAGAATTAACTTATCTGTTAAAATTTCATATATTTTTAGTTGAAAATTAAACTATAGAGTTAAGCGTTAAAAAATGTTAATGAAAGTTTAAATATTTGATATAAAATTAAGTTTTTTGTTGAAAAATCATATTTTCGGATTCAAAATTCAACTGTTTTGTAAATAGTTCATCTTTTTGGCTTCAACATTCAACAATTCTGTTGAAAATTCGTCTTTTTTGTAGAAGATTACTTTAATTGGTAGAAAATTCATTTTTTTTGTTGTTGAAAATTTAACTATTTGGTTAAAAAATCATCTATTTGGTTGCAAGTTGAACTACTTTGTCAAAAATTTGTTTTTTAAGATTCACCTCTTTGGTTGAAAATGTAACTTTTGTCTTGAAAATTCTTTTTTTTTGTTTTTGTTAAAAAAAAATTTTTTTATCTGGAAATTTAACTTTCCCATTTTTTCCAAAACAATCATTTGTTGCAAAATAAAAAATTTGCTTGAATATTCATGTATTTTGTTGAAAAGTTATATTTTTCTTAGAAAATTATCTTGTTGGTTAAAAATGCATCCTCTTTTTGTCGAAAAATCAACTAATTGGTTAAAAGTAAAACTACTTTAACATTTTTGTTGTGGTTAGAGATTCAACGTTTTAGTTGTTTATTTTCTGGCTTGAAAATTTAACAATTTAGTAGAAAATTCAACTATTTGGTTAAAAATTTAACTTTTTTTTGTAGATAATTCGCCTTTTTGGCTTCATAATTCAACAATATTGTTAAAAAATTATGTATTTGGTTGAAAATTCGTCTTTTTTATAGATCATTACTTTTATTGATATAAAATTCATTTTTTTGTTGTTTAAAAATCTGACTGTTTAGTTTAAAAAAATAGTTTAATGTTGTACTATTTCGTTAAAAATTAATTTTTTGATTAAAAATGTCTTTTATTTTATCTGAAAATTTTAATATTCCATTTTTCGTTGAAACATAAACCTCTGTTGTATGCAAAATCAAATATTTGCTAGAAAATTCTAATGTATTTTGTTAAATAGTTGTATTTTTTTAGAAAATTAATCGTATAGGTTGAAAATTCAACCTTTTTTCGTTGAAAAATCAACTAGTTGGTTTAAAGTTAAACTCAGTTCTTTAAACTATTTAGTCGAAATTTAAGTTTTTTGTTGAATAAAATCATATTTTCGGTTGTAAATTTCGACTGCTTTGTAGATAATTCGTCTTTTTGGTTTCAAAATTGAATAATTTTGTTAAAAATTGACATAATTTCTTGAAAATTATTTTTTGGTACAATATTGATTTTATTGGTGTAAAATTGAACTATTTCGTTGTAAATTCATCTTTTTATATTGAAAGTTAGATTTGAAAAATTCATTTTTTTAAATATTCATATTCGTCTTTTTGATTAGAAAATTATTCTTATTTGTTGACATTTTTCTTGTTCTAAATTAATTTTGTATTGAAAAATTTGATTCTTTGGTTAAAAAATATCGTTTCCAGTTAAAAGTTCAACTGTTTGGTTTCAAATTCAACTTTCATTGAATGAAAATTTATTAAAAATTATTTTTGTTATTTTGTTAAAAATTATTTTTTGTTTGTTTATTTAATTCAACTGGTTGAAAATTCCTCTTTTGGAACGAAATTTATTGTTTATTACATAAAACTAATTTTTTGTTGTTGAAAATGAACTTTTTTTTGTTAAAAATTAAAGTTTCCGGGTTGAAGTAAATTTGATCAAGTCACCTTTTTCGCCGCAAATTCCATTTTTTTTGTTAAAAATTCGTCCTTTTGGATTGAAAATACATTTTTGATGGTTAAAAAGTAATCTTTCTTCGTTACAAATTCACTTTTTTCGTTAAGAATGAATTTTTTTTTGGTTGAAAATGGAATTTACTTCGAAAAAAATTGAATTTTTGGCTTGAAAGTTTAAATATTTGGTTATTAATGCAACTTTTTGGGTAAAAATAAACTTTTTTTTCGAAAATTCATCTTTTTGAGTTGAAATTGTATCTATTTCCCAATTTTAGTTTCAGTTACTGAAGGATCTGGAGAATTTTAGGCCGATGCTGGTCAGATTAATCAACGGCAAACCCTTGAAACCTGCAACTCAAGATTTCAACAAGTTTTACTCAATAGAAGAAGTGAAGTTGTATTAGATTAAGTAACGAAATCTTAAAAGGAACTTCCGAAAACCGACTCAAATATTTTTAAATAAATAAGACTGCTCTTATCATCATCTCTTTTCTACTTCACGAGGTTACTTGCAAAATGATCTTTTATTGTTTACAAATTTGCAACTGACATCTCCAGATTCCCTCAAGTATTGTACTAAAAAATTCAATTTTTTAAATAAAAAGTTTATTAAACCTAAGTCTGATAAAAATATGATTAGCCTATTTATTAACGCAATCAGAAATATATTAGTTGCACATATTTTATACAAACTGCAGAATATAAGAGAAGAATGCAGAAAAAAAATGCTTAATTATTTTTAATGTGTTTTTTTTTTATTTCTTATCGATTATTTACACAATTATGTGAATTGCAGTACAACGAGATCCTTCAACATACTTGACCAATGTAAATACCAGGACAACATGTTTCTCATTTTCTTGATAAATAAAGGATTGTAGATGGTTTGCTTACTGCAGATTCTGAAATCTAGTTTTTCTATAATTGGTCGGCGTAGGGCACAGTGCTAATATCGCCAATCGCTGCTAACGTGGGAGTTCCAGAGCTAACTTTCTTGGCCACCTATCGAAAAATTAAATAGGATCAGAAACGATTTATTACTATATCAATCACTGCAATTTTTTTTTAATCTGGCAAATATCTTGTGAAATGTGTAAAGTGTTTGTGAAATCATTGGAAATATTTGAAATCTTTAATGTATTTGCCGAATCTTTGATACCTTTGTGAATTAAAAAAAAAAATTTGACGTATTTTTGAAATATTTAAAATCGTTGAAAGACTTTCCACATCGTTAATATCTTTTTATAATTGTTTCCATTTTTTTTAACCTTTATACATCTTTGTGGTATTTTTTTAAAAATATTTGTGAAATCTTTTTGAAATCCTTGACATTTTCGTGGAATTTTTGGCATTTTTGAAATCTCTAAAATTTTATAAAATTAGTTCAACTCTTCGTGAAATCTTTTGAAGTTTTTCACGAATTTGTGAAATCGTTCAAATCTTCGTGAAATTTTTTGAAAACTGACTTATTTTTTCAATCTTTTGAAATTTTTAAATCTTTCAACGTCTTTGATCTCTATTTGACATTTGGGAATTAAAAAAAATATATTTGCGAAATCTTTTTAGAACTTTTTGAAATCTTTGAAAATCTTTGATATCTTGAATTTTTTTGCATTTGTTAGACCTTTTTAAAATTTTATAAAATCTTCATGAAATTTTATGACAACTTTCAATCTTTTAACGTCTTTTATTTCGTTTTGAAACATTTGTGAAACGCTTTTATATCTTTTTGAAATTATTGTGAAATTTTTTAAATATGTAAAATCTTTTAAATATGTCCGAAATCATTAGGAATATTTGAAATCCTTCATGTCTTTGTTCGATCTTTAATACGTCCGTGAACGTTTTCTAAATCCTTGACATCTTTTTAAAATGATTTGAATATGGGAAATCTTGTAAATCTTTTTAAAATCATTAGGAATCTTTCATGTCTTTCATAAACCGTTGAAATCTTCGGCTAATTTTAAAAATCTTTTTTGGAATATTTGTGAAATCTTTTTAAATTCTTTGAAACTCTTTGTGAAATCTTTCAAATCTTCGTGGCATTTTTTAAACATTTTAACGTCTTAGATCTATTTTCGAAATTTTTAAAAATATTTGAGAAATCTTTTTACAACTTTTTGACATTTTTGAAAATCTTTGATATCTTAGTGAAATTCTATGCATTCTGAAATCTTTGTAAAATTTGATGAAGTCTGATTTATTTTTGAAATCTGTAAAATATTTTGATTTTTTAAAATCTTTCAACGTCTTTGATCTCTTTTTGAAATGTTGGTGAAATGATTTTACATCTTTTTGAAATCATCGTGAAATTTGTTAAATGTGTAAAATCTTTGAAATCTTTGTGAATGATTTGGAACATTTGAAATTCTTAATGTCTTTGTTAAATCTTTAAAGCCATCGTGAAAAATTTTTAAATCCTTGAAGCCTTTTTAAAATCCTTTGAATATAGAAAATCTTTCAAAACGTTTTGAAAACATTTAAAAACTCATTAGGAATCTTTCTTGTATTTCTTGAAGCGTTGAAATCTTTTGAAATCTTTTTACAACTTTTTGACATCTTTGATATCTTCGTGGAATTTTTGAATTTTTAAATCTTTATAAAATTTGATGAAATCTGACTTATTTTTGAAATCTTTGTAAAATCTTGTGAATTTAAAAAAATTTTTTAAAGTCTTTAATCTCTTTTTCAAATCATTGTTAAATATTTTTACATTTTTTTTAAATCATTAGGAAATATGTTAAATATGGAAAATCTTTTAAATCTTTTGGAAAACATTTTAAATCATTTACTTATTTTAAAAATTATTTTTGAATATTTGTGAAATCTCTTAAATTTTTGTGAATTCTTTGAAAGTTTTTGTAAAATCTTTCGAATATTCGTGAATTTTTTTTACATCTTTTTGAAATCATTGAGGAATTTTTTAAATATGTAAAATCTTTGAAATCTGTGAAATCATATGGAATATTTGAAATCTTTGACGTATTTTTAAAATCTCTGGAATATGGCAAGTCCTTTTAAATTTTTTTGAAAACATTTTAAAAACATTTAAAGCCATTTAATTATTTTTAAAATCTTTTTTTGAATATTTGTGGAATCTCTTGAAATTCTTTAAAAGTTTTTGTGAAATGTTTCAAATCTTCGTGAAATTTTTGTATTTTTATATCTTTTGGAAATCTTTTCAAATCCACGGAAATCTTTTGAAATCTTAGATATTTGAGTGAACTTTTTATGGAGTCTTTTTAATCTTTTTGAAATATTTCATGTCTTTCTAAAATACTTGATAACTTTATGAAAGTTTTTGAAATCCTTCATTGACTTTGTAAAATGTGTGATATCTTCGTGAATTTTTTACAATTTAAAAAAAATTTGTTATGTCTTTTTTAAATCATTGTAAAATATATTGAAATCTTTGACAATTTTCTGAAATCTTTCTTAAGCCTTTGATTTATTTGTGGAATTTTTTGAAATCTGACGTCTTTTTGAAATTTATGTTAAACATTTGACATCTTTGCAAAATTTTTTGAAATCTTATTGTAATCTTTTGACATTTTTTCGAAATCTTTGAAATATGCAAAATTTTTATGAAATCATTTGAAATCTTTCACGTGTTTGTGAAATCGTTGTGGTATCTTTTAAAGTCCTTTGACATCTTTGACGCCGTTTTGAAGTTTTTGTAAAAGTTGTTTAAATCATTGTGAAATCTCTTTAAACCATTTATATCTATTCGAAATCCACTGAAATCTTTTGAAATTTGAGAGATTTTTGTAGAATCTTTTAAAATTTGTTTAATCTTTTAAAATCCTTGATGTCTTTATTCAATCTGTGACACCTACGTGAATTTAAAAAAAAATCTTTGATATCTTTTTAAAATCTTTTGAATATGTGAAATATTTTAAATTATTTAAAATCTTTCATACGTTTCATAAATATTAAATATCTTTGTGGAATGTTTTATATCTTTGCGAATTTTTTTTTAATCTGTGGAAAATGTAATGTTTTTGAAATCTATTTTTATATCCTTTTGACAATTTTTTTATCTGTTTGGAATCCTTGAAACCATTGTGAAAACATTCGAAATAATTTTTTTTTAAATCTTTGAAATCTTTTTTAAATTTGTCACCTCTTTCTTAAATCGTTGATATCTTTGTGAAATCTTTCGAAATCTTTTAAATAATTTGAAATTTTTTATATCTTCTAGAAATTGTTAAAAATCTTTGAGGTCTTTTTGAAATACTTGTTAAGTCTATAAAATAGTGGACATTTTTCTGATATCTTTATAAACTTTTTAAATCTTTCGACCTCTTTGATGTTTTTTTTTTAAATTCTTTTAAAAAGTCTTTATAAAATCTTTCAACTCTTTGTGAAATCTTAAATCTTTAAAATCTGGTGTACCCTCAAAAGTCGAGTAGTCAGCCCCTCGTACTATAATAACTAATTACCAAATTCATCTTCAGTGGATTCGAAGTATCATAATTAATAAAATTCAACTATTAACTTTAAAATACTCAAACAATTTTCTTACATTCTTAACGTCGGAAGCCGTAATTTTGTCTATTTCAGCAACCAGAGACGCAGGTGTTACAACTCGTCCCTTCAATAAAGCTTGATGGCTAAGATTTTCTAATTGACTTGTGGAACAATCCGTTGCAGCTAAAACCGACGTTTTTAATGCCGCCTTACCTCGGCAAATGTCAGCATCAGTTAAATTAGCAGACTTCAGCCATTTATAAGCAGCTTTCGTAGCCTGCAAGGAAACAGAAAATTCAAGTCAAACTCAGGATTTAAGGGAAACCAGCCTCCTGTCGCCGAGAGTTGAAAACGGCCATGCGGCGGCGCTAGTAGTAACTTTATTCTAGTTGTTCTGAAGCTTATATGACTTCTGTCATGCTGAGCCGATACAAACTCTTAAAAAAATATCAAGAAAACGGCTTATTTATGTAATTACTGTGAAAATGACACGATGGATTTTTCTAATGATGTTTTTCTGTTTTTTTTTCTTTCTATCGAATCATTTACATTAATTATCGCTCCAGTATGAAAATCAGGTTATAAAAGTGAACTCAGAGAACACCCGAAGACAAATAATAAAAGAGAAGCTTTTTAATAATTATGAAAGATTTGAGGAGAAATAGTTTCGCTTTTATTTTCAAAGAATAATGTCAAGTTTTAAAGATTTTAAAATGTGGGTTAAAAGAATATGGAAGACTTTTAGACAATTTTCTCTTATTTTTCAAGATTTACAAATTTTTTAGGTAAACTGAATTTTATCAGGGTGTGAAAAAAAGTTCCTAAAATTCATGGGGAATTTTTAAATGATTGTTTTGTAAGGAATTTCAAGAGATACTCGAAAAAAGATCACCAAAAATTTTGAATTATTTCCTAAAATCATCAAAAAGTGTAAAAGATTTTAAAGCAAAATTTTGCAAGTTTGCCATATTACATAATTTTAGAAAGTTTAAGAGGTATTCAAAAGTTTTAAAATGATTCAAAAATAATTCAATCTTGTAAAGATTTTTAGAAAGTTTCACGAAAATGAAAGACATTTTGTCAAGTTCCTAGAAAAATTAAAATAATTTTTTATTTCGGAAAATTAATTTGAAGAGATTATTTAAAAAGATTTTAGAAGATTTCAAAAGTATTCAAAAGAAGAATCCGAAAGATTATAGGGCAATTTTTTTAATTTTACAAAATAAATAAAAAATGCAAGAACAATTTAAATCATTTTTAGAAATTAGAAGATTTAGAAGGTCTGACAAGAATGAAAAAAAAAAGAATTTTTCTTATATCCGTGTGCAAATTTTAAATAATTTTTTATTTTGAAAAATGAACTTTAAGAGAAAATTGAAAAATGTTTTCAAACATAACAAACGATTTCCTAAAATTTCTAAAAATAGCTTAGAAAATTTTTAAGCAAAACGTTTCAATTTGGTAAGATTGCAAAATAAAAACGAACAAAAATTGGGTAAATTCAAGAAATATTTAGTAGAACTTAAAAGAATTTCGAAAGTTTTCAAGAGAATAAACAAATTTGCCTAAAATTGCTGGGCAAATGTAGAAGATTTTAAGGTAATCTTTTGAAAATTTGGAATGATATTTGTAAATTTTAAGAAAAATCCGTGTCAGTTAAAAATATTTTCAGGAATTTAAGACGTTTTAAATAGATTAAAAATATTTGAAAACTCAGAAAGATTTCCGAAAATGTATCAATTATTTCTTGATTCCTTTGCAACTTCTAAAAGTTGTAAACATCCTTTAAAAGGATACGAATTTTTCATAATATTTCGCAAAATCCTATATTATGAAAAAAATTCTTTAAAATCTTCTAGATTCTTTTTTGACAATTCTGAAATATTTAAAAATCTTTTAAATTTTCTCAAGAACGTTATGAAAATTATTTTTACATAAATTTAAAAACAAGGTGATAATACTTATTTTCTTCTCAATTCTCAGAGTTTAATTTCAGCATGGATTTATTATAGCACTTCGAAAAATAATTTTAGATTAATTTGAGTGTTATCAAAGATGAAAAAATATTCGTTAATGATCTTTCTTTAAGAGTGACATACACATTTTTAAAACTATTTTAGCTTCGTTACAAAGTCCAATTGATTAAAAAAATATCACACTTAGGAGCTCGTTATTCCAGTGTAATAGAAAACAATATTTTAAGATTTAACATAATCCTTGTTTCTCATCTATATAGATATAATAATTATATTTATTATATAGCAGCATTATATTTTATAACTGCAATATAAAAAAATTCGTTCTTCATCACTATATTTAAAAGTGTTTGAATATCCGGGACTGACACAAAGTAACGAAAAAATGAATAACAAAATCATAAATTCGCAAGAAAAAGACACTGCCGAATTATAAAATAAATTAATTGTTAAATTCCCATAAATATTTCTATTCCTTAAATTTAAGTTTGACCAAATTTAAATTTTGCCGAAAATAATTAATAAATTATTCATTAATGATTAATTAAATTGTTTGTCTTATTTATAATGATATTAATAGCTCAAAAATTAATAATCAGTGAACTATTTTCAGCAGTTCTAAATTTCGAGAATTGAAATATTTGTGGGAACTTAAAAATTCGTTATTTTACAAATCGGTCTTGAATTCGGTGAATTTTAGTGCTGGATATTTTTAAATTCGAGATTTTATTTTTTGTCAATTAAAGATCTTGTCGTTATTTAAAATTTGGAAAATTTTATGATTTGATAATAATAAATATTTTTGGCATTTTTTTCATTCATTTGTGTATTCGTTATATATTTTTAAATTATTTTTTATAAGTTCTGAATATCCATAAAATTTGTTTGTTTGTTTGAATTGTGTCAATTATGCCGCTTTTTCCTATATTAAAGAAAATAATACGTAAATAAATAAGTCTAATTTACTACCTGACTCTACATTATGAAGAAAGAATGATTTCAAAGGGTTTTTCATATTTATTTTGTAATTTTTATGCATTCTTCCTATAGTACTGCATGGTTTTGTATAACAAAGTCACTACTAGCGCCGCCTCACGGCCGTTTTCAACTGTCGTGACACATTTTTTGCATTGGGCAGCACAGTGAAAGCACCCCCCTGAGAGAAACCGACCATTACTGGGACAACGTAAAAAGTATGTCTAATACTGGAAAAATAATGAATATCGTTGAGTATATTTTACAGTCCAACATAAATCATAAAAATAAAAATTTTCTGCAGAACTTTTATAGCCTTGTTATTGATTAAATTTTCTATAATAACAGAAAAAGTAATGTTTTTCACATTTTTAATAAGTTTAAGAATAAAATTCAATATCGATTTACTTGAAAATTAAACTGTTTGGTTTTAAATTAACTTTTCTGTTGAAATTTTATATTTTCAAGTTAAAAATATAACTGTTTTGAAGAAACCTCATTTTTTTAAAATTAATTCAACTGCTTTCAATTTTTAACTAAAATCCTTTTTTGGTTAAAATATCAACTATTATATTTTTTGATAAGAATTCACCTTTTTTGTTTAACCTAATACTTCCATTTTCTAAAAATTGTTGAATATTTTAAAATAAAAAAGAATAGTTTTCAACCAAAAAAGATTAATTCTTATGAAAACAATGTAATAGTTTATATTTCAACCAAAATATTTTGTAATTATAAATTAAAAATAGTTAAATTCATTTAAAAACTGAAAGAATTTTCACCCAAACAGTTCGACTTGTAACCAAAAAAGATAAAATTTCTACCAAAAGAACAAATATTTCAACCAAATTGTCGAATTTTCTACCAAAATAATATAATTTTCAAACTCAAAAATATTAATTTTCAAAAAAAAAAGTTAATTTTCAACCAAATAAATTATTTTTCTATCAAATAATTGAATTTTAAATCCAAAAACAAGAGTTTTCTACATACAGTTATATTTTTAACTCTAAAATATTAATCGTCAACAAAAAAGTTAATTTACAACCAAACAGTGGAATTTTCTAGCAAAATTCCACTGTTGAAGCTTCAACCTAAACAGATTAATTATCAACCGAACAGTTGCATGTTTGCTTAAGAAAGATGAAATTTGACATAAAAAAGATAAATTTTCGAATCAAAAGACGAATTTTCAACAAAATAGTTGAAATGCTAATAAAAGAAGACTTTACAGTCAAGAAAGAACAAAAATGTCAAACAAACTATTTAATTTTCCAGTCAAAAAGGACCAATTTTCTACAAAATAGTTATATTTTTTACCAAACGGGATGAGTTT
Organism: Belonocnema kinseyi; assembly: GCF_010883055.1. Lineage (NCBI taxonomy): Eukaryota > Metazoa > Arthropoda > Insecta > Hymenoptera > Cynipidae > Belonocnema > Belonocnema kinseyi. Next base: position 35,997,258 of record NC_046660.1, on the reverse strand, counting down.
TTAACAAAACTATTTAATTTTCAAATGAATAATGACTTTTTGAAAGTAAATAATTAAATTTTCAACCAAATAACATTTTTATCCAAAAAATAATTTAAATTGTCTAAAAAATTGTCTGCATACTTACTAATTTTTATTGAAAATTTTACTTTATGAGTCAAGCGTGAAGCTTATAAGCAATATGTTCAATATTAATTAATTTAATTTAATAAATAATTTAATAAAAGCTAGAAACATGAAAAATTTACGATTTTATTTTATTTGTAATTTTGATACACCTGCATGTTCTTTAGATTATTTTTTTCAAATTTTTAATTATTTATTCAGAAGTTTTAAACATCCTTTAAAATGATTCCAATTTTTCCTAATTTTTTTAAAATTCTGCCTGATTAAAAAAATTTCCTTAAAATATTCCACATTCATTTTTGATAATTTTGTAAATCTTTCTAAATCTTTTTGAATATTCACTTAAAATTACCTTTTCAAAACAAAAAATCATTTTTAATTTTCATACGAAACGTTTTTTGTTCATCTGAAGCCTTTCAAAATTCTTAAAAAGCTTCTAAATTTTTTGTTCGAAATCTGCCAAAAACGGTACCTGTAGACACTTTGTTTACTTATTTTAAATCAGTTCAAATTTTTAATTAAATTCGAATTTTTTCAAAATTTCTAAATATTTTATCTACTTACTTGAATTTTGTATAAGAATAATATGTATTCAATTGTTATTTATACATCAAAATTCAACAATGTGACTTACAAATTAAATTTTTTAAATAGAACAATTAAAATTGTGTCATTGAAAATTTATTTTTTAATATTTAAATATAATTAATGATTTTAGATAGTAAAATATTCAGTAATTTTTCCTGATTAAAAAATTTCAAATTTATCGTTTTATAAATTATTGAAAGCTTTTAATTATGAATATATTATTTTGAACTTATATTAAAATTGAAAATAGTTTATAAAGTTTCAATCCGGAGTCTTCATTTGTTTAACTAATAAGACTTTCCAATTGAAATAGTTTACATAATTTTTAACGTTAGAAACAAGAAATTCTAAAATTGCGAACTGATTCCGAATCGTCTTGTAAACTCAATTATTATTCATTTTTTAAATATCAAAGAAAAGTTCAATTTTGAAATTCATTATGAATTTATATTCATAGTTGATCAACTGAAAATGTGTTTCATCTGAAGTCGTCTATTTCAAACGCTTCTCATTTTCAATGGCTCAAGTCTTTATAACTGCATTTTAAAATTCTTTAAATTAAAATGTACATTTGAAAATTAAAATCTAAAATGAAAAATTTTTTAACGTGAAGATTTTCGAAATACGCATTCTAAACTGAATGATATCATAATTGAAACAGATAAAAATTTAACTAATAAATTTTAAAAAAACGGCTGAAATCACAGTTAAAACGATTTTTTTTGTCTATAATTTGTAAAATACCCCGGTAAAAATATAAATTCAATGTCATTTCCCGGTCTAGCGGTCACCCTGGAAATTTAGGATGTAAAATACCTACAATCAATTTCAAAAGTTGCTGTTAAATAAACTGTTTCAACCCGAATTATTTTTTTCTGAAATGTGCTCAGAACCGTCCATCAAGATTTACAAAAATTAATAGTAGATATTATTTAGTCGATTTTGTAAAGTTAAAAGAAATATTAAGTAAAAAATAAGTTTAAAAAATATGATTAACAAGAAAAAAGTAACTTTAAAGAAAATAGTTACATTTTCAAAAGTGATGAATTTCCAAATAAAATCGTAAATATTTAAGTGCAATAGTTCCATTTTAAAGCAAAAAGGCGAATTTTTAACGAAAATTCTGAATCTTCAACTGGAACACTTGAATTTTCAACCAAAACGATGAATTTTTAACCAAGATTAATTTCAACAACAAAAAATTTAATTTCTATCAAAAAATACATTTTTTCAACAAAATACATGAATTTTTAACGAAATAGTTGTATTTTTAATTGCAGAAGACAAATTTTGAACCAAATAGTTGAATTTTGAACTAAAAAACTTATAATTTTCAACCGAAAATGGAATAGTAACACTTATAGTAAAAAAAAAAATTATAATTTTGCACAAAACATAAGAGTTTTCAACCAAAATAATGAATCCAATTTAAATAATTAAATTTTTAAACAAAAAAAATTAATTTTCACAAAAAAAGATGAATTGTCAACCAAAACTTAAATAATTAAATTTCAAGTTAAAAAATATATTTAACCAAGCAGTTGTATCTTCAACTACAACTTTTGCATTTCTAATTAGAATAAGTTGCATTTTCAGTTGATGAATATTTCAGAAATTATGAATATTTAACTGATATACTTGAATTTTCAAAAAAAAGGTAATTTTTTCAACAAGAACATTATTTTTCAGATAAAAATATTAATTTTCTTCAAAAAAAAATTTTTTTTTCAACAAAATACATGTTTTTTAAACGAAATAGTTGAATTTTTAATTAAAGAAGACAAATTTTCAAACAAATAGTTGAATTTTGAACTAAAAAAAGTTATCATTTTCAACAAAAAATGGAATAGTAACATTTCTAGTAAAAAAAAATTAACTAAAAGAAACAAGAATTTTCAACTAAAACAATGAAACTTAAACTGGAAGTTAAATTTTGAAACAAACGAAATTAATTTGTACTAAAAAATATAAATCAACCAAGAATTAAATAATTAATTTACAAGTTAGAAATATGTTTAAACTAACGGATAAATTCTCAACTACAACTGTGGAATTTTCAATTGGAACTAGTTGAATTTTCAGTTTAAAAAATTGCTTCCAACAAAAAAAAAACTTAAAAAAAAGTTACATGTTCAAAAAAGTAATGAATTAAAAAATAAAATCGTAAATATTAAAGTGGAATAGTTCAATTTCAAACCAAAAAGGCGAATTTTCAGCTAAAATTATTAATCTTTAATTGGAATACTTGAATTTTTAATCAAAAAGATGAATTTTTAAACAAGAAGATTAATTTTCAAATAAAAATATTAATTTTCTACCAAAAAAATACATTTTTCAACAAAATACATTAATTTTTAACGAAATAGTTGAATTTTGTACACTTAAAAATTAAATTCTAAATTGAAAGATTGATTGAAGTGGAGGATTTTCGAAATACGCATTCTAAATTGAATGATATCATAATTGAAAAAGATAAAAATTGAACTAAATAATTTTTAAAAAACCGGCTGAAATCACAGTTGGAAAGATTCTTCGAAGAATTCTCTAAATTTCTATTTGGGTTGATTTTATTTTTAGAAATTGAGAAATAATACAGTTATTATTGTTATAAACAATCATAGTTTCAATTTTAATTAAAAACACCCAAATATAATTGTAAAGAACCCTTCAGAGAATAAAATGAGGCCTTGATCATTGGGATTAAATAAAAATTGTACCCTTTCCCTAAAGAGAAAGGAAAAACTTAACCTTTAAATAACCACTGTTAAATAATCAATTTTAACCTGAATTATTTTTTTCTGACGTGTGCTTAGAAGCCTCCATCACGATTTACAGAAATTAATAATAAATCTTTTTTGTCGATTTAATAAATTATTTCAACCCTTAAAGGGCACACATCCGAAAAATTACATAAAGAGCATAATGAGTGTTTTACACCCAAGGGTATTCAAACGTGTGCTGTGTCGACGAAATTGCATATTTTTTTACAAGAAAATCAATTAATGATGTTTAGTCTATCTATTTTAAGGAGAAAAAGGTTCCATAACAGTTTTTAAAATTTAAAGTAGTTAAAAAAATCCTTTTTGGAAAAAAAATAAAAAATGACTTCTTTCACTTTAACATTCATAACTTTTTAAGTTTTTGATATTTTTACCTAACATTTTATCTGAATACTTCCGAGATACGGAGTTTCAAAAATAAATGAGTCTAATAGTGTTTGTTTCAAAAAAGGTATTTATTCTGAAAAATAAAAGTTTCAATTCAATAAAAAATTAAACACCGTACTTTGCGTGATGAAACGATTTTATTGATCCTAAACTGCGTATAAAAATGATTAAAAAAACAATTATGTGAAAACGACATAGAAAAATAAGGGTTTCCTGTCATTTGTTAATCTGGCGCCAAATGTTCCATTTTCTTGAATTTGTTACGTTTTGCTTAAGCTCAAATAAGTCTTTGGGTGATATACACCCAGTATGCCCTTTAAGAGTTAAAGATAGGCAACTTTTGAGTTTGCTTGTACGTAATGTACATCCTTAATAATGTATTTTATGTTCTAATCGATCAAAATAATGTATTAGCAACTCATTAATGCGGTTTTTGTACCGAAAAATTACAATTCACCATTTTAAAATTGTTTTTATGTGGGTTAAGCTTTTCGCAACTGTCCCAGGAATGGTCGTTTTACCTTAGAATTTCTCGGAATACTTTGCAAACCATTCAAAAAAAAAAATCCTTACCGTTCCTGCGATATTGGGAGGTGCCTGGAGGACAAAGCCAAAAAGGCCAGAATCAGTATAGCTTGCATTAAATGCAGTTACAGCAAAGGGATCTGAACCTGCTGCAGAAGCGACAGCTTTGGTCAGAGGAGACGGACTGGATCCCCATTTGACACTGGGTCCTGTGCCAGCCGCATTTTTCAATATTGCAAATGCCAGGGCATCCTTTTCTTTGTCAAGGCCTGACCCCTCGACAGCAACTGCGACCGTAGCGATTGGCGAATTACGCTCTTTTCGCGCGTCACCGCCACAGTACTTGGAGGCTGCCGTTGAACTCTCGGTTGAACTGACATTCAAGCCGGTAGCGAAGGAAGCTAATTCCGAGCCTGAAATTCCAGTTCCTACGACTGCGCACCTAGATCCCGAGAACCAGGTGGAAACGAAATGCTGTAGCTGAAAGTTCAAGAGAATTTCTCATTATTTCATCAATCAAATTTTCCTATCTGAAAACAAAAGTGATGTTTTATACATTAAATTTGAAATTCGGAAAATTAAATCTACAAATAATGCATTTCAATAAGGCCTAATAAATGTTTGAAAATATTATACATGATTCACGTTAGTGATTTTCGAAGGAAATTAGTATTAGAAAACAAATTTGAATATAAAATCATAAAATTTCAGACTTAAGATTATTATAAATTGTAAGCTGCGTTCATTTTTTTTTACCGACAAAATAAGCATTTTTAAACATAAATTATCATCAAGATTCCTAGTTTTCATCCCTTTTAGTTTACGATAGAGTTTTATACAGAGAATTGGCATTTTAAAAGAAATGTCATCATTTGAACAAGATTTAGAATCTTTAAACAATTTTGGATCATGTTAGGTTTTTTCGCCGGCAATTGGTATTTTTAATAAATAAAAAAAAAAAGATTTCGGTGAAGAATCACAAATTTTAACAAATGCAGGTTTTGTTAGTACTTAAAACAAAAAATTTGCGTTTCATAATAAAAATTATTATATTTTGAACAAGTTTAAGAATCTTTTAACCATATGATTAATGATTATGTTAGTATTTCTCGTCGGAATTTTTTTTTTTTTTTAATTCAAAGAAAATGCACGTATTTAACCCTTTTAGGTTATGTTATCGTCTTACATATAGAATTAGTGTTTTGTAATAAAAATTATTATATTTTGAGGAATATTTAGAATCTTTTAAGAATATTATTAATGATTATGCTAGTATTTTTCGTCGGAATTGGTATTCTTGATTAAAGAAAAGTAGATTTCAAAGAGTATTCACAGCTTTTAACCCTTTTTGGGTTACGATAGAGTTTTTTTTAGACAAAATCGGTATTTTAAAATAAATATTGAAAATTTTAATTTTTAAATAAATAACAAGATTTAGAAGCTTTACACAATTTTTGAGAATATTAGTAGTTTTTGTTGGAAACTGGTATTTTTAATGAAAAAAATAAATATATAAATAAAGAAAAAAGGATTTCGATGAAGAATCACAAATTTTAACAAATTTAGGCTATGCTATAGCCAGCGTGGCCGCTGGACCGGGGAACCGGAAAATGACAGTGAATTTATTTCTTGACCGGGAATTTTACAAATTTTTCAGAAGAAAAATCTGTCCAAATTCGATTTCAAAAGTTTTTAAAATAATTAGTTGAATTGATATCTTTTTAAATTATGATATCATTCAGTTTATAACGTGTAACTCGAAAATCTTTTACCTGAAAAATTGTACGATTAAACGAACTTACCTGAAGTGAAGTTCAATCGAAATTATGCAAATACGTCTCGTCCGAATAGATCAATTGTAGTAACGCTAGTTGCTC
>NC_046660.1:35962456-35990875 GCF_010883055.1 Belonocnema kinseyi | reverse complement strand
GAGAATTGATTTTGCGCGCGCGGCTTTAAAATTCTGTGAGTTGGATCGAGCAACTAGCGTTACTACAATTGATCTAGAGGACGAGACTATGCAGCATAATTCTCTATTTTAGATTTTTATTTTTAAGCTTATATTTTCAATCTAAAGAATTTTAACGTGCAGTCTTGAAGACTTAAACAATTAAAAATTAAAAACGTTTAAAGTTGCAAATTTTTTATAAAAAACAGTTTTACTTTATCAATTGTAAATATAAATAAATAATTTTTAAAATGGAACGGTACCTTAAGTATTAAAAACTGTCCATTTTTAACCCCTTTAATTAAAAAAAATGTTGATTCAGAAAAAGGATAATAATTTAATATTTACAAATATTTGTCTTATAATTTAAGACGACTAAATTGTAGCCAAATATTTTAAAGTAAACAATTTGAAACTTAAATTTTTCACATAGAAATCTTTGAATTGTTAAAATTTCGAAAAGATTTTAACATTTTAACGTTACAATTTTTATTGTTCTACTTAATAAAATGTTCAATTTGTAAGCGAAATTGTTAAATTTTGATGTTTTAATAATAATTGAACACGTATTATTTTTAGAAAAATTTGAGTAATTTTAAGAGATTTAGAAGTTTTGAAAAGATTCAAAATTAATTAAAAACTTAAAATGATATCAAGTAATTTAAACAAAGTTTTTGAAAAAAAATTCAGAACTTCGAAACATATTTTAAACTGAATAAAATGTTTCCTGCAATTTCTAGAAAATCTTAAAAATAAAAAAAACCCTTAAATTCTTCCTGGGTCGTTTTTAATAATATTGGAATTCTCTTAAAATCTTTTTGAACATTCTCTTAAAATAATTTTTCAAAATGAAGAATCATTTTCAATTTTCCTAGGAATTTTAAGAAAATATTTTGATTCGTTTGGAGCCTTTCACAATTCTTAAAAAGCCTCTAAATTTTTTGTAAACTGCAAAAATCTACATTTTGTTTTAAATTAGGTTGTCAGTATTTGCACCGAAATTCCGATACGTGTAACCAAATTTTTTCAGTAAACACACTCCGTTAAAATTTTTGAAATCATTTCAAGTTCTAAATTAATTTTTAATCTTTTTAAAAATTCTAAATATCTCTTAAAATTACTCTGATTGTTTTTAAAAATAATAAGCAGGATTTTCTAAAATTTGTAGGACAAATTCAATTCATTTCTAAAGTTATTGAGAAGTTTTGAAAAAATTTTCAAAAATAAAGCTAAATTTGAAAAAATTTGTAACTACTTCTAGATTTCTCAAGATTGGAAATACTATTTTTAAGTTTTTCAAGGATGCCTAAACTATTTAAAATAAAAATGATTTAAATTCTAATTTAGGAACTTTTAAGTAGAAAAAAAAGGAAATTTAAAAAGATTTATTAGCCTAAAATAACTGAATAATATAATTTTGACCATTTTTAAAGTTAATTGATTTATTCTTTGATTTAGAGCATTGAAAATGTTAACCTAGATTTATATTTTCGGAACTTAATCTGAGTTTTTGAACTCTATAATTTATGAATGTTAAAAATTCTGAATTTTGCAGTTTAAATTCATTAAACTTGAAATTATTCAGTTGATAATTGTTAGTACCTTCCACTTTATATGTGTAAATGATTGAACAATTCAATAAAAAATTTTGAATTTAAAAACTTTTAAACTTCAATTTTAAAAGTTAAAAATTCAAGAGTTCCAATTTGAATTATTTAGTTTGTTGTTTCTTTTGTATTACTTGTACGTTTACTTTTAGCTTTATATTTCGATTTTTTACGTTTTATTGATGGGAAAAATATTTGCGAACCAGGGAAAAACCGGGAATTTTGTTCTTTGATTAAACAGTCACCCTGCATAGCCTTAAACACATAAAACTGGTGTTTGATATTGAAAATTATTAAAGTTTAAACAAGATTAGGAATCTTTTAACAATATGAATTATTGAAAATAATATATATCTTCAATGTTAATGATTTTTGCTGGAAATTAGTATAAGATAAAAAAATGAATACATAATCTATAAAATTTCGAAGAACACTTAAAATTATTATAAATTGTAGGTTGTGTTAGTTTTTTCACCAGAAATTAGAATTTTTTAACGAAAATTATCATCGATATTCCTAATTTCAACAACTTTAAGTTAAGTTAGCGTTGTACACTAAAAATTGAGTTTCACAACAAAAATAATTACACTATGAACAAAATGTACAATCATTTAGCAATTTTTGACCATGTTAGCTTTTTCTAGCAGGAAATTAATATTTTTAATTTAAAAAGTATATTTCGACGTACATCCACACATTTTAACAAATGCAGGTTATGTCAGTATTTTACACAAAAACTTGGCGTTTTATAATAGAAATTTGTATATTTTGAACAAGATTCAGAATCTTTTAACAATATGATTAATGATTATGTTAGTCTTTTTCGTCAGGATTGGTATTTTTGGTTTAAAAAAGAAAATATATTTCAGCTTTTAGCCTTTTTAGGTTACGATAGAGTTTTACACACGAAATTGGTATTTTAAAAGAAACACCATTATACTTTGAACAATATTTAGAAGCTTTTAACAATTTTAGACTGTGTGAGTGTTTTTTTTGTCGCACATTGGTATTTTTAATAAATATAAAAAAAAGATTTCAATTAAGATTCACAAATTTGAACAAATTTAGGCTATGTTAGAATTTTACAAAAAAAAATGGTGTTTGATATTAAAAGTTATTAAAGTTTAGGTTATATTAGCGTTTTACATCAGAAATGGGTATTTATAATAAAAAATTATTAGATTTGAAACATAAATATTTTTTCAACAATTTACGTTTTTCGATTTTGCTGGCATTTTATATCGTTTACAGTTTTTTAAGCAGAAATCATTATAGATTTTAAAGGTTAATAATTTTTTAACATTTTTAGGCCATGTTAGCGTTTTATATCAAAAATTGATTTTTTTTTAGCAAAATCATTATAATATGAAGAAAATCTAGTCTTTAAACCAATTTCAGGTTATGTTAGCTTTTTTAAATCAAAAATAGGTATTTCAAAACAAAAATGATTATACTTTCGACAAGATTTATAATCGTATAATAATTTCGGATTATGTCAGTGTTTTCGTTTGAAATGTTCTATAATAAAAACAATATATCTTGAACAAAATTTAGAATCCTGTAACAATTTTGGATTTAGTTCGTTTTTTTTTTTTCGTCAGAATTGGTATTTTTAATTTTAAACAAAGGTTTCAAAGAAGATTCACAACTTTTAACGATTTTAGGTTAAGTAGGATTTAAAGGCCAAAAAATGGTATTTTAAAATGGCAATCATTGTAATTTGAACAAGGTTTAGAATATTTAATCAATTAGGGATTTACAATTTTTGAATAGTTTTAGGCTATATTCAGATTTTTCACAGGAAATTAGTTATTTTTAACAAAAATCATTATATTTCGAATAAGATTTACAATTCTGAACAATTTTCTGGTGTGTTAGTGTTTTTCGTCGGAAGATATTGGCATTTTTAATACAAAATTATCAGATATGAAAAAATATTTACAATTTTACAATCATTACAGGCTATGTTGTTGTGCTTCGCCTGAAATTTATATTTCGAAACAATCATTTAATTTAGATACAATGATTTTTGTCCAACATAATAAAATTTACTAGATTGAACAAATTCGTATTGTGTTTTTTTTCAGTCGGAAATTGAAATTTGTATTGAAAAATCATTAAATTTCAAAGAATAATGATAATTTTTTAACAAATTTAGGTTACGTTGGAATTTTAAATCGAAAATTGGCACTTTCAGACATTTCAGTATTTTACAAATTTTGTATTAATTTTCTTATATCGGAAACTATTTATATTTTTAATTTAAAAAATTATATTTCAAAGAAGATTGTGTACAGTTGTCGGTTAAGCTAGCGATTTTCACGTTCAAATTTTTTACAGCAAATTATTTATTTTAAACAAAAATCATTATATTTTTGTTTAAAATAATAAAATTTACCAGATTAAATAATTTCTGTTTTTTTTTTTACCGGAAATTGAAATCTTTATTAAAAAATCATTAGATTTCGCAGAAATGTCGTAGTTTTTACACAATTTTAGGTTAGATTGGAATTTTAAATCGAAAATTACTTTCCTACAAAAATCATTATAGCTTGAATAAAATTTAGAACTTTTTAACAATTTTGTATTAATTTAGTTTCTTATATCGGAAACTATTTATATTTTTAATTAAAAACATTATATTTCAAAGAAGATTGTGTACAGTTGTCGGTTAAGCTAGCGATTTTCACCGAAATCGGGTTCAGACTTCAAAAAAGATGTACAATTTTGGAACAATTTTGGGTTACGTTCAAATTTTTTACAGCAAATTATTTATTTTAAAGAAAAATCATTATATTTTTGTTTAAAATAATAAAATTTACCAGATTAAATAATTTCGGGTTTTTTTCACCGGAAATTGAAATCTTTATTAAAAAATTATTAGATTTCAAAGAAATGTCGTAGTTATTAAACAATTTCAGGTTAAGTTGGGATTTTAAATCGAAAATTACTTTCCTACAAAAATCATTATAGCTTGAACAAAATTTAGAACCTTTTTACAATTTTATATTACTTTAGTTTTTATATATCGGAAACTATTTGTATTTTTAATTTAGAAAATTAAATTTAAAAAAAGATTGTGTGCAATTGTCGATTAAGCTAGCGTTTTTCACCGAAATTGGGTTCAGATTTAAAAAAAGATTGACAATTTTTTAACAATTTTAGGTGATGATCACATTCTTCACTGATAATCAGTGATGAACAAAAAATCAGTTTAAAAGGAGATTTACAATCTTAACTAACGTTGTGTTATATGTTTTTTGGCTAAAATTTATATTTTTAATAAAAAAATCGTTAGATTTCAAAGAATATTTTGAATACGTGATATTAGTATTTGTATAAAAATATTTTTTTTCACTTACAGTTTCAGTACTGATCTTTCCAATTTGCCTTTTTGGACAGTAAAGGGAGTATCCCAGGCCTGTCCGATAAGCAGCCTTGTGTAAGAGTTCGATAATCCGACTCACCTCGGGTATTGTCGAGAGTTCGTAACGTAACCTGGGGGTCTCATCAGAAATCTCCCAAGGTTTAAATACTTGACGAGTCGCGACATCCTCTAAGAACGTCAACGCTTGAGGACTAAATTTGCAACCAAAATTAAGAATTTATTCAATTGTTGTTTTATATTTGAAATATTAGGGTTGCTACAAAATCCAAATTAAGAAATTTCCTGACTTTCCTCCGACCTATTTTTCACTTTGCCTGACCGTTAAAAATGTTTCTTTTCGGTATTAAAACAACCTTACACCTGGCAGATCTATAATTTTAATTAAAAAAAGTTTTTATTCTAATTTAGTTTAAGACTTTAAGACTTTAAAATAAGAATTTTTAGCCGAAAAGCATTTTTCAGTCCAGAAAGAACAAAAATTTTATCTAAAATGTTGAATTTTCAAGCTTGTACTGAAAAAAAGTTAATTTGCAACATAATTATTTAATTTTAAAGCAAAAAAAATCGATTTTTCTACCAAAAAGTTGATTTTTCAAAACAAAACAATGAATGGTCTACTAAAATTATTGGATTTTAAATCCTAAAAAATTAGTTTTTTAAGCAAAATAAATCAATTTTAGACTAAAATAGATCGATTTTCATGCAAATATAGAAAAACAAATTTTTAACCAAAAAGGTTAAGTTTCAACTAATGAGACTATTTTTTCACAAATAAAGAATATAAATTTCTAACAAAATGCACGAATTTTCAACCAAATACTTGAATTTTCAACTTCCAATAGAATAGTTAAGTTTCCAATTTAAAAAATTAATTTACAACAAAATAGTTAAATTTTTAACCAAAGAGATGAATTTTTAACCGAAAAGATTAAATTTCTACAAAAAAATCGAGTTTTAAACAAAACATTAAAATGTTCAACAACAAAGAAGTATTTTTAACCAAAAGAAGAATTATCAACAAAATCGTTGAATTTTTCAACCCAAAAAGACGAATTTTCAACGAAAAAAAAAAAATATATTTTCAACTTCAAATAGAATAGTAACATTTTCAGTTAATAAAATTAACTTTTAACCAATAAGGTTAAATTTATAAATAAAAAACAAAACCATTTTCAACCAAATAGTGAAATTTTCAAATAAATAAGATACATTTTCAACTTCCAATAGAATAGTTAAGTTTCCAATTAAAAAAATTAATTTACAACAAAATAGTTAAACTTGTAACCAAAGAGATGAATTTTTAACCGAAAAGATTAAATTTCTACAAAAAAATCGAATTTTAAATAAAACATTAAAATGTTCAACAACAAAAAAGTATTTTTAATCAAAATGAAGAATTATCAACAAAATCGTTGAACTTTTCAATCCTACAAGACGAATTTTCAACCAAACACTTGAATTTTCAACAAAAAAGTATATTTCTCAACGAATTCTCAACCCAATAATTAAATTTTTAACGAAAAAAAAGAAACGTTTTCAACTTAAAATAAAATAGTAACATTTTCAGTTAAAAAAATGAAATTCTAACCAATAAGGTTAAATTTATATATATATAAATTTTCAACCAAATAGTGGAATTTTCAACTCGAAAATGTTAACTTTGAACAAAACATAGAATAGTATACTTTTCAGTTTAAAAAATTGATTTTCAATTTAAAAAACGAACTTTGAACAAAAAACTTAAATCTTAAACCAAACAAATGAACTTGAAACGAAAAAATAAACATTTTCAACGAAACAGTTGAATTTTTGACCAATAGGATAAATTTTCAACCCAGAAAGTCAACTTTTGACATACAAAAAATTAATTTTGAACAAAATAGTTGAATTTTAAACTAAAGAAGATAAATTTTTGAGCAAAGGTGGAAAAACTTTATTTTCAGTTAACATTAATTTTTGGCGGAAGAAAAAGAAAGAATTTTCAACAAAATAGTTCAATTTTTAACAAAAAATTTTTTTTGGACTTGAATGATGAATAATCAACAAAAAAATGCATTTTTATTAAAGTTATTCTAGTTTTCAACAAGTAGTTCAATTTCAAAAATACAAGATTAATTCTAAACAAAAAATTTTCAAGCGTGAAATAAGTTTTTAATCAAGATGATGAATCTTCAATAAACAAAATTTGTTTAACCAAAATGATGAAGTTTCAACTAATGAGATTACTTTTCCACAAAAGAGACAAATTTAGAGTAAATAACACGAATTTTCAACCAAATACTTAAATTTTAAATTAAAAAAAAAACAAAACATTTTCAACATTAAATAGAATATTTAAGTTTTCAGTAAAATAATTAATTAATTAAAAACAAAATAGTTTAAGTTTTGAACCCAGAAAGACGAATGTTCAAATAAAAAAAGAAAAAATTTTAATTTAAATCAAATAAGAAATATTTTTAAAAAAACGAACTTTTAACCAAGCAGAATAAATTTCTAAACAAAAAAACGAATTCACAAACCAATAGTAGAATTTTCAACTAAAAAATATCAAATTTTAACCAAAAATGGAGTAGTTACATTTTAAATTAAAAGAAAGTGATTTTCAATTTAAAAAAATGAATTTTGAACAAAACAGTTAAATTTACAAAAAAATAAAATTATTTAAAACGAAAAAAGGAACATTTTCAACGAATGGCCATTGGAATGAGAAAGAGTTCACTGTAATAACTTGTCACTTCATTAATAAAATTTTTAAACCAATAATTGAATTTTCAACGAAAAAAAAATATATTTTCAACTTCAAATAGAATAGTAACATTTTAGGATAATAAAAAAGAACTTTCAACCAATAAGGATAAATTTATAAAAAAAAAAAATGTTTAACCAAACAATGGAATTTTCAACTAAAAAATGTCAAATTTTAACAAAAAATGGAATAGTTACCTTTTCAGTATAAAAAAAATTGATTTTCAATTTAAAAAACGAACTTTGAACAAAAAAGTTAAATCTTAAATCAAAGATATTAAATAAAAACGGAAAAAGAAATATTTTCAACGAAACAGTTGAAGTTTCTACCAATAGGATACATTTTCAATCATGAAAGTCAACTTTTGACAAGATAAAAAAATAATTTTTAACAAAATAGTTGAATTTTTAACTAAAGAAGATCAATTTTTGAGCAAGATGGAACATTTATATTCTCAGTTATCATGACAAAAAATAATAATTTTCAACAAAATATGTAAATTTTTAACAAAAAATTTTTTTTTGAACTTGAATGATGAATAATGAACAAAAAATGCATTTTTATTAAAGTTGTTCTAGTTTTCAACAAGTAGTTCAATTTAAAAAAGATAAGATTAATTCTAAGCAAAAAATTAGATTTTTAAACAATATAAATGAAGTTTCGACTAAAAAAGATTAAATTTCAAGCAAAAATAAAAAAGTTACATTTTCAGTTAAAAAATAAATTTTTAACCAAAAAAGAAAAAACAAATATTGAACGAATTGTTAAATTTTCAAGCGTGAAATAAGTTTTTAATCAAGATGATGAATCTTAAAAAAAATGTAACCAAAAAGATGAATTGTCAACGAATCACATGATTTTTCAACTAAAAAAAATATAAGAACTCAACTTTAAATAAAATAAGAAATAGTTTTTAAAAAACGAACTTTTAACCAAGCAGAATAAATTTCTAAAAAAAAAAACGAATTCTCAAACCAATAGTGGAATTTTCAACCAAAAACTATCAAATCTTAACAAAAAAATGTATGTTATATTTTCAAATAAAAGAAATTGTTTTTCAATTAAAAAAAAAATTAATTTTGAACAAAACAGTTAAATTTACGACCAAAGAAATTAATTTAAAACTAAAAAAGATACATTTTCAATGAATGGCCATTAGAATGAGAAAGAGTTCACTCTAATAACTCGTCACTTGAAAAATAAAAATTTTAACCGTAAGATGAATTCTCAGTCCAAAATTATTTTTCTTTCAAATTATACGTTTTGCAAAACTTACTTATTATTAACACTTTTTCTTTTAAAAATATAATTTAGTTGAGGTTCCGTCTTTGTTTAATTAACAGATTCATTCCATAAGTTTACAAAATCCTTTTAAGATTTTGTGTCTGTGGGTGCTAAATTTTATAATAACGCCTTACGTAATTTTTGGATCACTCCTAAATTTTAATTTGAGTTTATCGGAAATTCCCTGACTCTTTCAGATTTTCCCTGACATTTACTGACTTTCCGGGACCAGTTTTCAATTCCCCGACTTTCCAGAATTCTCTGACTTGTAACAACCCTGAGTATTCGTGGTAATTGTCGACTTACACTTTATCGCGCGTGACTTGCACAGTGTATGCAATGCTCTCGCGATCGGAAGTCGCCGTCAAATTTCCCCCCAGTTGCTGGACATTTCTTGTTATTCCGAAAGCACTGGAACGACTTGTGCCTAGTCCAGCAGCTATTCGAAGAAGATGAGACGTTCCTTGAGTCTCATAGGTTTCATTTCGGGAACCAGCTCTGAAAAATTTCATTTCAAAATCACACATTACATAATGATTTTCAATGTGGACTTTAAGTCTAAACAATTAATAAGATTAAATTTTTACTAAAAAGAATGAATTTTCAACCAAACCTTTGAGTTTTCAATTAAAACCATAAATTTTTAACTAAAAATTGAATGGTAAAATTTTGTGTTTAAAAAAATGTTTAACAGAATTTTCAAAAAAATGGTTAAATTTTTAACCGAAGTGATAAATTTTCAACTGCACGATGAATCTCCAACAAAAATGTTTAAATTAAAAAAAAAAAAAATACATGAATTTTCACCCAAAGAAGATAAATTCTCAACCAACATTAGAATACTTACATTTTCAAATTAATTTTTAACCAATCAAGTGATATATTTTTTATTAAAAAAATAAAACTTTAAACAAAAAAATTGATTTTTTTACAAAGTTCAACATTCAACTAAGTAATAAAATTTTCAAGCAAAAAAAGATGAATTCCAAACAAATTTAAAAGATAATATTTCAACCAACAAAGATCTTAATTTTAAATAGAAAAAAAAACAGTTGAATTCAACAGAAAAATACGAATTTTCAACTAAAAAAGATTTTTTAGTCAAGAGAGAGAAGAAATTTCTAACAAGATGTTGAATTTTATTTTTAATTACACGATTTTTCAATCAAACATTTGAATGTTCATTTAAAAATATAAATTTTCGAACAAAAAATACAATAACTAAATTTTTAGTTAAAAAAATTAATTTTCATAAAAAAAAATATACAAATTTTCATCAAAATAGTTCAATTTTCAATGAAAGAGATCAATTTTAAACTGAAATTATAACTCATCAACCAAAAAATATGTGTTTTGAACAAAATTGCTGAATCCTCAACCAGCACAGATTAATTTTTGACCAAACCGATGGGTTTTAAACTAAAAAAAAATGAAATTTATACTAAAATAGATGAATTTTCCAATTAAATACGATCTTTCAACAAAAAAGGCTCATTTTCTACCAAGGAATGGTTTAGGCAAGAGAGAGAAAAAACTTTAACCAACTTTTTGCATTTTCAAGCTAAAAAGATGAATTTTTCACGACACAGTTGAATTTCAAACCAAAAAAATCCCCTTTTTAAAAAAAAAGTTAATTGTTCAATTTTCAAATCAAAAAGATGAATTTTCTTCAAAATAATTCAATTCTCAAACAGAAAATATCAATTTTCAACAACAAACTTTATTTTTCAACCAAATAAATATATAAGGCTAGTTTAAAAAAAAGGAACATTGGTATTTAACTTTATATTACGAATTAAACAAATTTGAGCATATTTTCGAATAAGTTTCCTCACATTCAAAAATATCCCTGACAATAAAATGACTAATAAAATTAATTTTCCACTGAAAAAGACTAACAGATAATTCAATCTTCAACCAAAATGATGAAATTTCAACTGGAATGGTTACATTTTCAGTTTAAAAAAGTAATTCTTTACAAAAAATAACACATTTTCAACAAAAGTTTTATTTATTTAATTATTAATAGTACAAATAAAGAGATGAATTTTAAACTAAAAGGATGAACCCCTGTCAAAAAGTTACCTTTTAACAAAACTGTTAATTTTTTCAGAAATAAATTAATGTTTAACCAAAAGAGATTAACGGTCCATAAAAATGTAATAGTTGATATTTCAACCAAAAAATATTTTTATTTTAATTAAGAAAAATTTGAATTTAACAAAAAAAAAAAGACTTTTCAAGAAAATAGTTGACTTTTGAACCAAAAAGGATACTTAAAAAAATGGTTTTATTCTTAAATAAGTAGATTAGGTTTCAACCAAACAGTTAAATTTGTGACCAAAAACATAAATTTTAAACCATGAATATTCACCTTTTATTAAAATGGCGAATTTTCAACAAAATAGATGAATCCTCAACAAAGTAGTGGAATTTTCAACAAAAAATTTTTTTTATCCAAATAGACAAATTTCCAACCAAAAATTTAATAATTATATTTTCAATAAAATAAAATTTCCCCCAAAATCTAATTTCTAACAAAATAGTTGAAAATTCACTTAAAAAAGATGAATTTACAATTCAAAATAGAATAGGGTAATTTTTGTTAAAGAAGATAATTTTAAACCAAAAAGATTAATTTTTAAGGTAAAAGAATACTTTACTACAAGAAAATTACCAAATTACATGAATTTTCAACCAAATAGCTGCCACAAATTAAAAAAAAGTGTAAAAATAGTGTCATAATGATTTTCATGTTTTAAAAATTAACTTCAATGATTATTTAAAATGTTATTTTGTAGTGTATAAATTACAAAAATTCCTATTTATTTATCGCAGGCTTCATACTCTTGTTCCCTTTTCTCATTTTTTTATCTCGAGTGCGAAATGAATTAAAATAACCCAATAAGAAAATCCAACTATACATCATTTTTATTTCAAAAGTTTATTATCTGTTTCAAAATTAAATTATTTTGGTTTAAAATTCAACAATTTTGTTAAAAAGGCATACTTCTTCGTTAAAAAATATACTGGTTTACTGAAAATTCATCTTCTTGGCTTAATAATTCAACAATTTGATTGAAACTTCGTTTCTTTCTTGATTTATATTTTTGGTTTGAAAATGTATGTCTTTTTGTAGAAGTTCAATCTTTTTTAGTTAAAAATGCAACTGCCTGGTTAAAAATTAATCTATTTCAGATCGAAATTAACTTTTTCATTGAAAAGTCACATTTTCGGATTGAAAATTCACCTGATGTGTAGAAAAATCGTATTTTCGACTTCAAAATAAAAAATTGAACTATTTCTTTGGAAATATGTTTTGGTTGAGAATTCGAGTATTTTGTAGAAAATTCGTCTTTGTTGGTTAGAGCCAACTTATTTGTATTTTTAATTAAAATGTTTTTTGTTGAAAATTCATCTTTTTAGACTGAAAATTCGACACCTTAATTGAAAGTTTAACTACTTTCTTTTAATTTTTGTTTGTTGGTTGAAGATTCATAATTTTATAATTTTGATGTTATTTTTTTTTGTCTAATGGTTTAGTATCCAATTTTTTGAAATCGTGAAAAAATCAATATTAAAAAAATATTGATTCTAGACTAGTAGGCAAAAAAAAAATGAACATCAAAATTATTAATACATTTACCTAGCAAAAAAACCTTAACATCAAATGGAAATTAACTCTTGTTGAAAATCCAACTGTTTTATAGAAAACGCCTTTTTGGCTTAAAAAATTGAAGTCTTTTAGAAAATTCGTTTGCCTTTTATTGAAAATAAATTTTTTAAAGTGAAAATTAAACCATTCGCTTTTTGGTCGAAAATTGTTGTTCTTTAATTAAAAATGCAACTATTTGAGTGAGAATTCATGTATTTTCTTGAAAAAATCGTATTTTTTCTAAAAAATTAATTCTTTGGTTTAAAATTTAACTAGCTGGTAGAAAATCTACGTATTTAGTTGATAATTCGTGTTTTTTAGTAGAAAATCAGTTTTTTAAAATAAAAATATAACTGCATGGTTGAAAATGAATTTGTTTTAGTTGAGGATTTAAGTATTTTGTTAAAAAGTTGTCTTTTTTGGTTATATTCAACTGCTTTGTATTTAAAATGAGTATTTTCAGGCTGAAATTTCAACTTTTTTGTAGAGAATTCGTCTCTGGCTGGGAAATTCAACAATTTAGTAAAAAATTTGAATACATCGCTAAAAAAAGTGTCAAACAGTGTCAATAGTTTGGTGAGTCCGAGGGCTGTACACAAAAAAAACCTCAGATTTACATATTTTGTAAATCACATGAATAACCAAATAAATATAAAAATAAATAAATATAAAATTGTTCATCCAAAGAAGCAATATATAAAAGGTCACAGATGTCGCTCTTTTATTTTTTGTCAAAATTACTTTGAGGAAAATCTTAAAATTTTTGACAATTACCCATAAATATGCGTGCAGCAATTTATTTATACGTACTTGAAAACAATAGAAATTTGAGTAACAGGACTATTTGTATCAAGAGCTGCTACAGTAATTTTATTGCCTAGCACTTGGACATCCGCAGCTGGTAATGAAGCTTGTGCACAAGCAGCCAGCGCATAGTGTCTGACCTATAGAATAAGAAATATGAAGTAAGAAAATAAATATAAAGAGGGCTGCTACAAACCTGGAAAATCTGGAAGTCATTAATTGTTTAAAAAGAGATTAGAATTTTTATAATCGAACTTATTTCAAAGTCGTAATAATTATTTTATTGTACTACTGGGAATGGTAGCTTACCATTTCGCCACCTGGTGGCGAAAACGGGAATCAGAAAGAGTAGGTACGATTTTAAAGATGTATTTTGTTTTCTGCATAAAAGTGTTTTTACGATTGTTTTTGAAGTATAAAACAATTATTAAATACTAAAAACAAATATTCATCAAAGACATTTCGTTTTACATAGAATTTCCACCTTATACAGTGAAAAAAAAAACACATTTTAGTCAAAAATGTTTTTAAACAAAAAAAATAATTATTTCACTATTTCATATAAGTTTCAATGCATTTTTAAACTAAATAAACTTTAATTATTGTATGTAGCGATAGATTTTATCCAGATTGTGCAAATAATACGAATAATAGACGATTGGAATTGAAATACGAATTCTAACCTGACTTTTAGATCAGATTTTAAATAGTAAATATATAAATTATTAAAAATTTACTTTCAGTTTATTTTTGCTTCAAATAAGTCCATTTAAGTTTATAATTTTGTTCAAAATCACAATAAATAGTACAATAATTGTTCTTTTAGAAAAATATTTGTCAAAAACTGTGTTTTTTCAATGCATAAGATGCGAATTCCATCTAAAACCCTTTGTTTCCCATAATGGCTTATTTTTAGTATCCAATAAATACTTTAAATTCCGCAAGAAAATCGTTAAAACACTTTTATGCACAAATTAAAATGAATCTTTGAAATCGTACCTTTTCTTTCTAGTTCTGGTGTTTGTCATCAGGTGGCGTATCACAGTTTAACCATTCCCAATATAACGGATTTTTAAGTTTTGAATTAATGAGAATTAATTTTGTTGACAATAAAAATAATACAAGGATCACAACAGTTCAGTAGTTCAATTTTATGTTAAAACGGAGATTTTCTTTATTATTGAGAAATTCTCGTATTGTATATTTTTTTGGTTGAAAATTAAAATATTTTTGTTAAAGCCTCAAACATTTGGTTGAAAACTAACTTTGTTTGTTGAAAATTGGTCTTTTCGGATTTAAAATGAAACAATTTGGTTGCAATTTTCGTTCTTTTTTGGCTGACAAATTTTTTTGGTTGAATATTCGTATTTCTGGTTGAAAATAAATCTGCTTTACTTGAAGATTCATTTATTTTATTGAAAATGCGCCCTTTTTTAATGAATGCAACCATTTTTAATTCAAAATTAAAATATTGGTTAAAATATTAATTATTACATTTTTCGTTAAGAATTCATCCTTTTTGAATAATAATTCATCTTTGGGGATGAAAATTCAACTACTCAGATAAAAGTTGAAATAATTTTTTTTTAAATAGTTTTTGTTGTTGAAGCCTCATAATTTTTGTTGGAAGTTGAACTTTTTGACTAAAATTTGAAATACATACTTTGATCAAAATCATTTTTTTTAAATATTCATAATATTAGTTGAAAATTCAACTATTTTAGTAGAAGCTGAACCTATGTATATTTTTGAAAACTCGACTTTTTTGTTGAAAATTCAACTGTTTAATATCAATTTTGTTTTTTTGGCTTAAAATTTCAATAATTTTGTTAAAAAAATATACTAATTAAAAAAAGCCTATTTTTGTAATAAATTCAACTTGTTTTAATTTAAAATCTTTTTTGTTTTAAATACCAACTATTATATTTTTGGTTAAATGTTCAACTACTTGTTTAAAGGCTGAATAGCTTTGTTAACAATTAATTTCACGATCGATTATTTAAATAATTAAATAATACTAAAAACATAATTATTCCTTCATTTTGTTTCCAAAGCCCATGGATTCAAATGATAATTTAAACAAATTTTTATTTTATCTTCTTATACTTAAAATTAAGTGCAAAAAACATGAATACTCAACCAAGTAGTTAAATTTTCAAATAAAAAACATCAATTTTCAATCAAACAACAGATTTTAAACTAAAGTGACGAATTTTCAAATAAAATTATGAATCTTCAACTTTCTTTAACAAAATAGTATAATTTTCAACTAAAAAAGACTGTTAATCAAATTAAATTATTAAATTGTTAAATTATCAGTTCAAAAAATTTATTTTCAATCCAAGAGATGAATTTTCAATTAAAACGATGGAATATTCATTTGTAATAGTTAAATTTTCAAAGAAAAAACTAATTTTTAACCAAAAAAAGTGAATTAAAAAAATAGTTACATTTTCAAAAAAAAAGTTGAATTTTTAACTGAATTGATGAAACTCCAAGTGAAATAGTTGAATTTTAAACCCAAAAGATGAATTTTCAACAAAAAATATGAATATTTTGCTACAATGATTGATTTTTCAACGCAAAAGATGAATGATCAAAAAAGAAAATTAATTTCTTAACAAAATCAACTAAAATTATGGAAATTGAATTTTCAACTAAAATTATGGAACATTCTACTGAAATAGTAACATTTTCATTTAAAAAAAAATAATTGTCAGCCAAAAAAAACGATATTTTTAACAAAATGGGTCGGTTTCAACCGGAATAGTTAAATCATCAATGAAAATCAAAATTTGCAGCTAAAAATAAAATGAATTTTCAACAAAGTAGCTCATTTTTCAACCAGAGATAAATTATCACTTAGAATGAAGAATTCTCAAACGAAAAAAAAAATAATTTTTAACAAAGGAGTTTACATTTAAACTAAGTACTTAAATTTTTATTTAAAAAAGCATTAATTCTGATTGAAAAATATAGTAATTCATATTTTAACCAGAAAATATCTTAATTTTTAATTAAAAAAACTGTTCAAAATGTGTTGAATTATCAACTAATAAAAATTAATTTTCTACCAAAATGAACAAATTTTCAACAAAATGCATGAATTTTTAACTAGATACTTGATTCTTAAACAAAAATAGAATATTTAAACTTACATTTTAAAAAATACATAAGTAAAATAAACTATATTTTTAAAAAAAGTTAAATAAGTAATAGAAAGTTACTTTTGCGAATGAATAATTATTTTTCATTCAATTTTATATTGCAATTTAAAAGAATTAAGCACGCACTCGAAAAAAATTATGACTAAAAAATAGGACCTCCTTTCGTACCGAAAAAAGAGGCTAAAAGTCAGTATACGTAGACATAGCCATATAAAAATTCACTGACAATTCCAGGTTTTCCAGGAAGGATAGATACCAAGATTATACGTGCAATAATGAATAATTTTATGCACGAAATTGTTGCCATATTAGACTGAGATTAGTAAAATCATGAAAATTTGAATTTATTTGATTGAATTGAAAAAGTCCTAGGAAAGTCATGAAATTTTGAAACTAGATTTCTGTATTGAAACCCTGTTAAAATTTAATATCAATAACATAATGAACATCGCACACACTCTGACTAATCTATATATAATTTCCACAGTATACATATAGGTTATGAACGAATTTCAACTATTTTTTCTGGTTCAAATATTAATGTAAATTATAGTAATTTAGTGAAAACTTGAAAACATGACTTGGATACAGATATGCAAGTACGAATAAGATCACAATTGAACTAATTTGTCAATTAAATTTCTGACAGTCTTCAAAATGTGATGAATATGTGTGAGAGACAGTGCCTTTGAAGGCCTAAGAATTTTAAATGTAATATTAAAAATTGCATAACTATATAATTTTAATTTGGATTACATGTGACGGAAATTAAAAACGATGAATGACTTTCATTCATAGAATTCTGGGCGTTTTGGAGTAAATTTTAAGTTTACACGACACAGGCCGAAAAAGGCTTTACATAACACCTGGCACGATATACAACTTGGACAATTATAAGGATTACACCACTTGCCATGATTTCCATTAGATTAATATTCACTTTAACGTAAAATATAAGCATTTCTCACCGAAGGATTTCGCAAAATAGGACTCCGCACCGCCGAGCAAGCCATTTTTTCTGTTTTTCAAGATTACTAGCGAAAAGTGTCGCCTCGGCACTTGCCAGTTTCGGCACTGGAAAGAGGTGGAAGTCCAGAGGGCTCTGTAGTCGAGTTCACTTCCATACCTTTATTTAAATTTCTTTTTTGACTACTTGCCCAGTAGGCTGGTCCAAAAACCAAAAACGACCCCAAGTTTTTGTCGAGTTCGCAAAAAAATTAATTTGTTTGAAAAAAATTATATTTAGAGATTACGCAACCCCCATAGAGTTTAACACGAATTTCCCATAAGAAAAAAAACGTTTTTGTAATTTTTATTCAGAATCGTCAATTACTCAATATTGGGTGAATCGAGTTGAAACTTAATATTTCTTATAATTATTTACTTTTTAAATATTAGCTCCATAAGAAATGAAAATTTATAGGATTTATAAAATATATTTATAACTTATAATTATTTATATATTACTAATTTGTAGAAAATTTATATATGTATATAGTTGTATAGGGTCCCAAAAAAAACACACACAAGATAAAATTGGGGTTTGCGAGTTTTTGGCGCTAATTTTGATTTTTTGCGATTTTTCAAATACAAATGGTTTTTTTGCAAATTATTGACAATTAGATGTTAAAATAAATTATTTAAACAATTTATTATTGTTTTTAGCAGTTTTTTCTTAGAATAGTTAGAAAGCAACGGGTTTTTAGACATTTTTAACTTATTTTCAACTTTTCAGATAGCGTGAGTCATTAATAAATTTAAATTAACCGAAAAAATTGTTTAAACGATGTATTATTTCTTATAATATTCTCTTAGAATAATGCTAGAAAGTTTCAATTTTTTCTAACATTTTCCACTTTTTGTTGCTTTTACACAGAGCAAGGTAGAAATTAATAATATTATTAATAATAATATAAATAATATTATAAAGGAAAGAATCACTTTGAGACAATTTTTTTCTTTATTGTGAATATATTTTTGCGAAATAAAACAGATATTTGAAATAGTCTTTAAATTTCCTAATATTATTAATATTTATAATTTGTTTTGCTTAGGATCCTATAAAACAGACTTAATGGGATGACACTTAAAAAGTAATTATTCATTTGTAGCCTATAGCTAATTGTAAAAAGAAATGTAAAGTTTCAACTCGATTTACATAATATTGACGATTCTGAATAAAATATGCAAAAATGATTTTTTTTCTCATAGGAAATACGTGTTAAATTTTATGGGACTTGAACTACTAAATATAATTTTTAAAAAAGCATTTATTTTCTTGTGTATTCGAGCAAATTTGGGGGCGATATGCATGAAAATCCGAGAAGAAAAATCCAAGGCATTTTTGGACCACCCTTGTCCAGTCTAAAAAATTATAAATAATATATTCAATCAATTAATTTTTGTATTAATTTTTTTTTTATTAATTTTTAAAATAATTTTGTATTAGAAAAAAAGTTAAGTGACCAGAATATGCATTGTAAAATTTAAAATTAATTTAAAAATTAAAAACGTATCATTTACGATATAACATCAAAAATCTCATATATGATACGTTTTTAATTTTTAAACCAATTTTAAATTTTACCATGCATATTCTGGGCATTTAACTTCTTTTTTTCTAATAAAAAATTATACCCGAACAATAACAATGATAACGAAAAAATGAATTGAAATTTCAGAGCAGTTCTCAACGATTTTTGTAATCTCCAGAAATAAGCCTCCAAAAGGACCTGAAATACAGGTTGAAACATGTCGGCAAATTTTTTATAATAAAAAAAATTTTTTAACACCAATAAAGCGGTATAGGCCTTAACAAACATTATTTATAACTTAAGGTTTTCAAACAATAATTAAACACAAACTGAAATAATATTATTAAATAATAATGAAATAATTTAAATTTATTTTAAATTCTTTAAAATACCTTCAAGTAATTGTTGAAATTAAATGAAAATTTATTGGAATGTTTGAAAAATATATTAAAATCACTTCAAATTATTGAAATATATTAAAAATACACTAATATTTCAAATGTTCCATATAATTTCAATTTAAAGTCCTATAAAATTATTTTAAATGTTTAAAAATAGCTTCTAATCATTCAAATTCGTTGAAATCTCTTCCAATTAATGAAATCATCTGAAAAATCTTGAAATTTGTTTAGATACCCTAAAATATTTCAAATCCTTGAAACTTTTCAGAGCTCTTGAATATATTCAATATAATTTTTAAAAATAACTTATAATATTTCAAATCTTTTGAAATTCCTTGAAACTTTTTAAATACCTTGTTAATTTTTAGGAGGTTTTGAAAAAAACCCTACAGTCTTCCTAATCTTATGGAATCCCTTCAAATTATTAAAATGCACTTAAAATTCCTTGGGTTCTTTCAAAATACTCCAAAAGATTTCAACAAAATTCAGAAGTTCAGTAGTTAACTCATGGGTTAATTTATTTAAAGAAAAGTTTCCTTTTGATTTAAAAAGTTTAAAAATGACTTCATCTTAAAAAAGTGATTCCAGAAAAAAGTCACATTTTTCTTCTTCAAAATTCCTGACATTTCTCTGCTGAAAAAATAATAATTAAGGTATCAAAAAGGATTTCATTTCTACTTCTGCGAATTTGACTAATTTTAAATTTAAAACAAATAATTCTGATTGTTTCGATCTAAATATTAAATTTTATTTTATTTTAAATTTAAAGCACTATATTAATTAGCACGACTTAATAATTGCCGAACTTAAACAATTACATTCTGTTAATAAATATTATTTATTTATTAAAAATACAATAATAAAATATTTGTATAAAAAATTATTTTAAATGTTTAAATTTTCTAAAATTATTGTTTACATTTAAAATAACAATATCTAATTGGAAAAAATATATTTCTGCCTGGATTTTTTTAAAATTGTTATTTTAAACTCAAACAATAATTCTAGAAACTTTAAGCATTAAATATATTTTGTTTAAAAATATATGATTATTATAGTTTTAATAAATAAGTAATATTTATTTTAAAAATTGTTTAAATTCGGATACTTTATTATTCGGGAGTTTTCAGTCGTCCCCTACTTTTAATAGCTACACTTAAATAAATAATAAATTTATTGTATGGGATTTTCGGGTGCGACAATAAAAAGACAGGCAGGTTTAGGGAGAGAATATTATTTTGGTCTCTTTACTTAATGCTGAATTCTATATAGTATTACTTACAATTAATAAACCTGATACAAATATATCCTGTGCCGCGTTTTGTACTCGTAAATATTTTATTATTCTTTTAAGTTTTGTTCTTTTTAGTTTTATCCAAAATTCTAGCTATCCCTTCATTCAAGGACCAACAATTTTACTATTTTACACTGACCTTTCTTTAAATAAAATGTCACAGATAGAAAAAAAAATAAACACAAGCAATAACGTATTTTCCATCGAAAACTTCTTCCTTTTCAGGCTGTTCAGAATGAAATAGTAATACTGCGGATCCCTGCAAAATACATCTAGCGAAATTTTATTCCAATCACTTAAACTTTTCATGCACAATAATTGTAATACAATTGATTAAACGAGGTTTATACATTTAACACGTAATTTCAAATAAATTAATATCATAATATCACACTTAGTTGTATAGATGGATGTACACCTAGAATCCTAATATATCGCAGTAACATTATTACACAATGCAGAAAAATTATACTTAAGAAACTTATACTTAATAATTAATCTGCTAATATTTTTAAGATAATATTATACTTTGTTAACGATGCATTTGAGCATTACATATGAGAAGGAGAATTAATATATCACATGGAAGTAAACTGAATTTTAAAATTACTTAGTATCTAAGATTTACATAATTTTTAAATTAATTAATTAATAAAAGGTTATTAAAGATGGTCAGCTCTAAATTGCAATAATTGAAACGACAAATTTACGAGGCTTTTTCGTTAAATAATTAAACATCGCAACGTAAGATTGCCGAAGAAAAATGCAATGAAATACGTCTAATTTTTTTAAAATCTGTACACAATTCATTGTAAAGCTGACAGTCTTCAATCATTCCAGCGAGCGGATTAGAACCAGTGTGAAGTTAGATGACGAGCGCAGCTTGGCTCTCAGTGAGAGCCGAGCTATACCAGCGGCAAGTGTGCGCGCGCACGCCAGACTGCGTTCGTCAGCTAACTTTACAGTAGTAGATCCAATCCACGTCCTGGCCATTACTCGGTGACAATATAGGCATTTAAAAAAGAATATTATTTCTAAGCGCCTTACTGTTTGGCACAAAAGTTATACAACATTTTGGATCTTTGGTATCGACAGATGGCAAATTGATGTAAATTTATAATATTTATATGCAATACCGTCACTGTCACAGCAGATCAAGTAAGAACAAATTCAATACTTTAGTTCAGACATCAGCGAGAGAAATAATTATACAGAATCCTTAATCTTGGAAGCTAAGCATAGGTTATTATCATTTTACAATTAATTCATACCTGAGATTATTTTTCAAAAGTAGAAGGCATTACATTTTTTCCAATACATTTTTCGACTTTCTTGTACACCCTTACACAAAAATATTATAAGAAATTCTTATAAAATTTTGGCGATTCTCGAAAAATCATTGTAAAAGAACTCAGTATAGAAAGAAATAATGTTAAAATATTGAAAGTGATGCAAAAAATAAAGAAACTACAAAAGATTCATTGATTTACTTAATAAGATTTACAAAGATTTCGGGGGATGTCAAAGAATTTTATAAGATTTGGAACATTTGATAGGACCGCCATTATTTCAACGGATTTACGGGATTTTCAAAATTGTAAGCTATTTTAACAGATTACAAAGAATTAAAAGAGATTTCGAAAATTTCAAGGGATTTCCATCGACATATAGTACTGGACCGCTGGCTACGGCTGTCGAAAATGGTCCAGGGAATAGAAAGAGATGACAAATTGAGAAGGTAGACCTGTCCTTTTCTAAGTGTGGCGATTGGTGATTGGTCAGTTGATCTTTTTCTAATGAAAGCAGATGGAAGGTGAGTAGAACCAATCACCATCCTTAGAAAAGGACAGATCCACTTTCTCGATTTTCTCTCTGTTTCTATTCCCTACTCCACTTCCAGCAGCCGTAGCCAGCGGTCCAGTACTTTATGTCGATGGGGATTTTAAAGAATCGCTTTAAAGGATTTTTTAGAGAACTTTGAAAAATAAATTAAATGAAAGGAAATTTCAAGTGATTTAAGGTATTCTAAGGAATTTCACAAGATTAAAAAGATTTTTTTAATTCTCTAAGTATTTAAAATATTTCGATGGTTTCAACAAATTTCCAGGGATCTAAATTTTTTTTCAGAGACCTTTAATCATATGAATTATCTTACAAAATTTTAAAGGATTTTAAATCCTTCAAGTTATTTTAGAAGATTCAAAAGAATTTCAGGATATTAAAAAAAAAATTCAAAGAATTTTGTAGGATTTCTAAAGATTTCAAATAATTACTGGACATCCAAAAATAGAATCCAAAGAATTTCAAGAGACATACAAAATTTCAAGGGACTTCCAAAGAATTTTTAAAAAATTTTCAATGAATTTAGGCTAGATTTTGAACTATTTCGAGAGCAATTTGGAAAACGAATTGAATTCAATGAAAATTCGAGGAATGTTAAGGTATTGGAGATAATTCCATAAGATTTAAATGATATTATTAAATCTTTAAGGATTTTCAAACATTTCAATGGATTTGAAGGTATTTAAAAAAAAAGTCTAGAGGATTTTAGGGAATGAAATCAATTTTATTTCAAGGGATTTTTACGGATTTCAATGATGGCAAGGGATATAAAGGAATTAAAAAAGCTTTCGAAGGACTATAAAGAATTTAAGATATTTTTAAAAATTCCAAAGCAATTCAAGAGATTTTGAAAATTTAAAGAGATTTAAAAGAGTTGGGAAATATTTCCAAAGATTTTAAGCCTGATTTTAAGTGATTTCTAGAAAAATTTAGAAAATAAATGATTCCCGGATACTTTAAAGTTTTCAAAGGATTTGAAAGATTTCTAGGAATTTAAACGGCATTTTTGAATATAATTTTAATAAATAAGTTTAATTTAATTTATATTTAAAAGATTTCAAATGATTTCAACTTATTTGAAAGAAATTTTGCGATTTACAAAGATTTCAATGTATTTCAAGGGATTTCAACAATCTCAAGAACATGGAATATTTGACAAACTTTCGAAGTATTTTGAATATTCTAAATTATTTTAAAGATTTAAAAAATATATTTTTTTATGGAACTTTCAATTATTTCAAAAATTTTACGTGATTTAAAAAGATTTTAAGCCGTTTTAACATATTAAAACTTAAAATAATTATTTAGGATTTCCAAAGATATCATTGGATTTTGAGGAATTTAACCAAATTTCTAGAGAATGTAGGGAATAAATTAATTTAAGTCAAAATAATTTCTGTAGATTTCGCCGATTTTAAGGGATATGAAGGAATGTACAAACTTTCAAAATGTTTTTACTGATTTTAAGTTAAATTAAAAAAATTCTAATGCATTTCAAAAGTTTTCAGAAATTTCAAAGAATGTCCTCGAATTTTGTAGAATTTATAAATACTTTAAGTTCAATTTCAAGGGATTTATAGAGAACCTTAGAATAAATGAAATTTTAAGGAAATCCTAGCAATTCCAAACATCTCAACTTATTTCAAGAAATTTAAAAAGATTTGACTGAATCTAAAGATTTCTAAGATTTCTAAGAATTTGAACAATTTTCTGAAGAGAAATTTAATGAGTAAATTTAATTTAATTTATATCAAAGGGATTTAAAATGATGTCTATTTATTTTAATCTATGTTCATGATTTCTAAATATTTCAAAAGATTTTAAGGGATTTAAAAAAATTTGTAGAAAACTTTAGGGAATAAAATTGATTTAATTTACAAGGATTTCTACGGATTTTGAAGAATATGCAGACATCGAAAAACTTTCCAAGGATATCAAAGAAATTTGTAGGGTTTCCAAATATTTCAAGGAATTTAAAAAAGAATTTCAAAAAATTTAGGGATTGAATAGGAATCAAATTTGACAAATTTTAAGGGATTTCTAGAGAAATTAATTCAACTTTTTTGATTTTTAAGGAATTAAAATTATTTATACAGATTTTTAACTATTTTACAGACTTTCATTGAAATTTTAAGTGATTTAAAAGATATCAAGGGAATTCACATATTGTTGCTGTGTACAATTTAATTGTGCCTCATAACTATTTTTGGGAACTTTTATATGAGATTATGACCGCTCTAAAATAAATCATTCATTGTAGTTTTTTACTTATAAAATTTTATATAATTGATTCCAATACTGAATATCCTATAACAGTTTTTTATATAATGAATTTCCTATAATCAGAAAAAAATTATATACAATATTCTTCAAAGGAAAATTATTTTAGACCACTGCTGATTTTAATAAAATATTTGTTCTCAAGTTTTTTTGTATTGCCTTATTTATATTTTAGAGTTTTTTAAATACTGGATATTGTTAATAGCAATAAAATAGTAATAATTATAAATAACAATACATTGTCTGTCGTTAAAAAAATAAAATGGTTAAAATTCAGGGCCTATCCAATTACTTTTTAACAATCTCAGGTCTGAATGAATTACAGATCGTGCAATTACAAATTAAAAATGATATTTAACTTAATTAATTCATGGCCGTAAATATTATTCTGATTTGCAATGCAACAATTGTTTTATTACCTAGGCTATATTGCAGACACAATCTTGCATATTCAGTACAAGAAATCGCGTATCTACAGTGACTAGAATGAACGCGGAAAAAGAATTTATAAAGAATCAAAAAATATCGTTACAAATACGAACGATACAATATTCTCTTAATTTGAAAAAATATTTCTTGATCTGAGAAAAAATTTCTTGCCTCGCGAAAATATTATAGATTGAAGAAACTTGATTTTCTTGATTTAAGTAAGGGAAACCTTCCTACAGTGATCAATGATTATTTGAAAACATAAATATATATATATATGAAAACAAATTAATTTAATTGAATTAAAAATTAAGGCACTAAACGCGCTAATAAATCCAAATTACAATTAATGATTTTTCTTTTATTTGTGTTCCTAATTATTGATTATCCACTGTAAGGACGTTCCGCTACATTTTTTTGAGATAAGAAAAATGTTTCTGGATCATGAACATATTGTATCGTCCATATTCGTAGCGATGTTTTCTTGATACAATACTCATTTTTTTCCGTGATGGAAGTAATATTATAAACCGTTATCACCATGCACATGTACTTAGGTCTACCGTTAGGCATTCTGATTCAAGTCATATTTATCGGCTATACAGTCCTGGATAACCCGCTTATAATTACAATTATTGTGCCTAAGAAGTGCGTCTCGTCTGCCTTATTTTGTATAAAGAGAATGCTTTTATATATACGTAAACGTAGCACGTACCTATATACAATAAAATGAGAAAGGTATTGTCATATTTTGTTACAAAATTGTATATGACCAATCGAGCCAAATGCTGCCTTATTTAAAATAAAAGCATGACATTTCGATTTCTTAGTGGCAGCTTCTTTTAAAATTTGTATCAATCTCTAAAAACTAAAACAGATACACTTGTAAAAGGTATATTGGTATCCAGGACTACACTCTCGTCCAAACGAGAAAAGTAGTCACTACATTTTGAATGAGTTCTGTCAAACTAACCGTAAATTTGAGGATATTCTAAAAGATTCTAACTCATTGTTAATTAATACCAATAATTTGAGGCGAAGAAATTTTCAAAAGCTTTATTAATTTAAACAATTGTAACAAGATTTAAAATATTTTAGAGTATTTTAAAAGATTCCAAGGCATTGTTTTCCAGAGCTTTTAAAACTTAAGGAGTTTCAAAATAGTACGAAGTATTCGAAATATTTTAGGGAATTTAAAAATATATTTCTATAATTTGAGGTGATTTCAAAGGATTTTTAAAGATTTTAGGGGAATGTTTAAAAAACCCGAATGGATTTCAAAACAATTGTAAAGGATGTAGAACATCTTATGGCATTCTTAATAAATCGAAGGAATTTCTCACAGATTTAATAAATGTAAAGATTTTAACGATTTGAAATATTTGAGAGTATTTCAAAAGATTCCTAGACATTATTTTCGAGAGTTTTTAAAATATGTTAAGGGGTTTCAAAAAATTATAAAGTATTTAAAATATTTTAGAAATTGTAAAGGTATTTCAATTATTTGAGGCGCTTTCAAAAGATTTTCAAGATTCTAGGGCACTAAAAAAATCCAAGGCATTTCCAAAGATTTTTGAAGATGTTAAATATGTTAGGTGATTTTAATAAACACCAAGAATTTCTAATTGATGTCAGTACTTTATTGATATTTCAACAGATTGGAAATATTTTATGGGATTTAAAAATATTCCAAGGAATTTTTAATTGATTTCAATTCTAAAGATTTCACTGTATTTTGAAACATTCCAAGGCATTTTCAGTCGCTTTTAAAGAATTTGAAAGATTTTAGGGTATTTTTAATAATTGCAACTAATTTTCTATAGCTTTAAGAAAACGCCAGTAGTTTCAAAAGATTTTAAAGCTTTTGAAATGTATTTGGAATTTTTAATGAATTTTAATCATTTGATGTGATTCCAAAGGATTTAACAGATTTTAGGGTATTTTTAAACATTCCAAGGAATTTTAAGGAATTTCAAAAGAGTTCAAAGGACTTTGAATATTTTAGGGTATTTAGAAAAAATCAAAGGAAGTTTCAAGGAATTTTATATATTTAAATTTTTTAATATTTCAAGGCATTTTTTAATTCAAGGTATTTATTTATTATTTATTTTATTAATTTCAAGATATTTAAGAATATTTCAAGGAATTTTCAAAAGGTTTAAAAAGTTTAAAAAAACTTTAAACTGATTTTAGCAATTGAATGGAATTTCAAAGGATTTTAAATACATTAGGGTATATTTTTAAATTCAAAGGAATTGTCAAGAGCTGTAAAAATGTCCAGGAAATTGCATAAGATTTAAAAGGTTTTTAAATAATTTAGGGTCTTTTTAATACATTTCAATGATTTGAAGTGATTCCAAAACATTTTGAACATTTTAGGGTATTCTACAAAATTCTAAAGAATTTTTAAGAACTTTACAAACTTTCAAGAAATTAAAAAAATTCCATTTAAGTTTAAATATTTAGTCATCGAAAAATTTAAATAATTTTAAAGAATATAAAGGGATTTAAAAAGATTTTAAAGGTATTAAAATATTTCAAGGTATTTTTAAAAAATTCAAAGAATTTTCAAGAGCTATAAAAAATGTCAAGTGATTTCACAGGTTTCAAAATATTTTAGCTATTTTAAAAGTTTCCAAGGAATTTTCGACCGATTTCAATAACTGAATGGGATTTCAAAAGATTTGAAATATTTTAGTCTACTTTAAAATATTCCAAAAAAATTTCACTTAATATTAATAATTTGAAAGATTTTAGGGTAATTTGAAAAAATTGTAGGATTCTTCAAGAGCTCTCAAAAATTTCCAATGATCGTTAAAGATTGTGAAGGTTCAGAAATAGATGAGTTTTGAAAAATTAACACTTTAATTGACATATTTATTTTTTGTAGGCTGAAAAATCTTTGTAGGTCAAAAATTCGGCTATCTGGTTAAAAATTGAATTATTTTTGTTGAAAATTTATTTCTTCTG
>NC_046660.1:35955716-35962356 GCF_010883055.1 Belonocnema kinseyi | reverse complement strand
GGGTGTTGATATTTTTAATGTTTCTTGACTGAAAAATCTCTCTAGATCACAAACTTCAATTATTTTTGTTAAATATTCCATTATTTTGTTGAAATTTCATTTGGGTAATGAAAAAGCTTTTTTTTTGTTAAAAAATGAATAAATAAAAATAAATTTCAGGTTGAAGTGACAGAGAAATCATCCAAAATGTAGTTACCAATTTTTCTGTTTAGACTGCAGTACAATTATAATAAATATTAGCGAGCGACGTACGTCACGAAAGTTACTAAGAATATTTCATTGGGACTATAATCCCTAAATAGAAGAATATAGGTCGAAAGTTAAATAACAATTTTTTCAACATATTTTATCACGGACTTTTACTCTCCGCATTCCCCCCAACGTCTAGTAAATCTAATTTGAGTTTTGACAAAGATTCACACTTTCTCATCAATTATGAAACCAAAGAATGATTTTAACAAACTCACTGCCATTTGTTAACAAGAAACTTGCATTTTTCTCTTTTACGCTAAAAAATTAAACAATTCGATATACAGAAGAGAAAGATATTTATACATGGATGTCTGGTATTAGCGCCCGACTTGATTAACTCTATATTTTGTATTTATGGCATTTTGAACTTTAAAATAAAACCTGTATTTTTCTATTAATATGTCAATAATATTAATCGTCAAATACAAATAAAAAAGTAAAGTAAGCTAAACTAAAACATATTAAAAAACTGAACAAATACTCATCGTGGCAACAAATTCTTAATAACTAAATGTTAATTTTTCTGGCTCGTTTACAAATAATAACGGTCATAAACAAATCTTATACAATTACATTTTAAATAAATTTATAAAAATTACTCTTACACAATGTATAATTCAAATTGCGAATAAATATTTTCTTAAAAATATAGCATACAATTTCTGAAATTAATTCCTTTAACAAGGTTGTTAACAGTAAAAAGCGCATGTGAATAAAAAAAATATATGCAGACCATTGACCTAAAAATAGGGATCTTTTTATTAAGATTTGATTTACCATCAACAACACAAGTGTCTAATAGTTATTGTATATTTAGCCCACTTTTGTCATCGGTTCTTATAATGAAAATGTACGGAAAATGTCAAACCCAAAATCAGTCAATTCGCAGCAAAAAATAAAAATAAATAAGCTTTTCAAATTCTGATGTACACCTGAATTAAAGAATTTAACCATTTCACGGTTATTCAACAAAATTGAGAGAATTTACGGATTTTAAGGATTTCTAGTTAAATATAACAAATTTTAAAGGCAAAATATATCTGTAACTGTTTATTTAATATTAATTATTGAGATTTTGTATTTTTTCTTTCGTTTCAGACCAAAATCGTAATTTGTCTGAAACAAAAGTAAATAAAAAGTAAATATTATTTTTAGAAATTTAAGGTGAGATAGCTAGTGAGTATC
This sequence comes from Belonocnema kinseyi, assembly GCF_010883055.1. Lineage (NCBI taxonomy): Eukaryota > Metazoa > Arthropoda > Insecta > Hymenoptera > Cynipidae > Belonocnema > Belonocnema kinseyi. The sequence continues at coordinate 35,960,919 of NC_046660.1, read as the reverse complement.
CTTACGGAATTCAACTATTCGGAAAATTTTAAAGGATTTATTTGATTTTAAGGTCTGGTTTGGCGATTTTAATTTTCTTCTAAAATCTTCTCATATTGCATTTTTTTAAAGAATACAAAAGGATTGCCAAAAATTCAAACAAACAAAAATGCAGAAAGAGGTGTATACCTGAATTTAACATTGGGAAATCCGAGTGTTACCTGGGAGATGATTTAATTTTTTTTTAATTTTCCAGGTTTCTCTCGATCAATTGAAAAGATTTCAAACAATTTTTAAATATTTCGAGAGTTACAAACATTTTAAATGATTGCAAATATTTCTGATTTGCAGCAGAGAATTTTGAAAAAGAATTATAATTCTGAATTTAAAAATATATTCTCTTTAATTCCCTTTTTATAAAATCAGAATTAAAATTATTTTCCAAAATTCCTAAAACTTAAAAAAGAAAAGTTTTAAATTCTGGAAAATGTTTGTCTACTAAAAATAAAAATAACGTTTAGATTCAAACAAATCCTAATTTGAAACAAAACATTTTCAAAAACTGCTGAATTCTGATTTGGAACCGGGATCGTTGGTGTAAATTCCCTTTTTATAAATAAATATAAAAATTATTTACAAAAATTTCCCGTTCTGTGTTAAAGATTACCTGTTCCAGGACAATATCATGTCTTTAGGAAAAAAAAACTTTTTCTAAAATTTGGAAGACTGAATTTTAAAATTGTGACGAACCTTGTGACTTAGTAACAGGCACTTTTTTATTACTTTCTTCTAAATCACAATCCCAAATCCCTGTCCTAAAGTAAAAATTGTAATTTTCTACGAAATGTCCTCAAAATTATAATTCTTTGGTAAAATTCCCTATCCTAAAGTAAAAATTATAATTCATTACGGAAATTCCCTGTCTCAAAGTAAAATTTTTAATTCTTCACGAAAATTTCCTGAAATTATTAATATTATTATAATAAATTAATACAAAATAATTATAATTCTTTACAAGAATTTTTTGTATACTTATTTTATTTATTCCCTGTCCTAACTAAGAATTATAAATCATTTATAAAATTCTCTCTTACAATTTAGAAATTATTCTTATTATTTGAAATTCCATGTCCAAAAATCAAAATTATAATTCTCTATTTAGATTCCCTACCCCAACGTAAAATTTTTAATTCTTTACGGAAATTTCCTGTTCCAAATTCAAAATTATATTTCTTTGCTGAAATTCACTGCCTTAAACTCGAAAATATAATTCTTTATTAAAATTCTCTGTGACAAAGTAAAAATGATAATTCTTCACGGAAATGTCCTGAGCTAAATGTAAATTATAATTCTTTACGAAACTCTCTGTTCAAAAGTCAAATTCATAATTCTTTAAGGGAATTCCCTGCCTCAAAGTTAAAATTCTTCAGTCTAAGATTCTGTCCCAGAGTAAAATATTTTATTCTTCATCGATATTTTCTGTTCCAAACTCAAAATTATATTTCTTTAATGAAATTCTATGTCGCAGCTTAAAATAATAATTTTTTTATAAAAAATTCCCTATGCTAAAGTAAAAATTATAATTCATAGTAAAAATTATAATTCATAATTAAAATTCCCTTGCCGAAATAAAAATTTTAATTCTTAACATTAATTTCTTTAAATCATTAATATGATTATAATAAATTAATAAGAAATTATATTTCTTTACTGACATTCTACGTTCCGGCTTAGAATTTTCATTTATTTCTTTGAAAACTCCCTGTTTCAAGTCAGGATAATTATAATTATTCACGGAAATTTCCGGTCTCAAATTCAAAATTATATTTATTTACTGAAATTCTATTTCGAAATTTAGAATTATATTTTTTTCCGAAAAAATCCCTGTTCCTACTCAGGATAATTGTAATTCTGTACATGAATTTTCTGTTTATTTCTTTTATTAATTCCCTGTCACAACTCAGAATAATAAACTTTTATAAAATTTTCTCTTCGAATTGTAAAAATTATATTTATTTACAGAAATCCACTGTCCACAAGCAAAAATTTTAAATCTTTACGGAAATTTCCTGTCCCAAATTTGAAATTATATTTCTTTCGAAAATTGCCTGTCCCAAATCAGAATTATAAACATTTGACAAAAATTCATTGTCACAAAGTAGAAATGATATTTCTTTAATAAAATTCCCTATACCAACTTCGAATTATAATTCTTAAAAAAAAATTAATTTTCCAAGTCAGAATTCTAATTCATTTGGAAATTTCCTATTCCAAGTGAGAATCATCATTTTATCACCAAATTCCCTGTTCCGAGTCAGAATTAAAGTACTAAAATATATGATACCACTTTTAATTTGTATGTTGGTAAACTAAAAAAAAAATTCCGGCCATTGAATCATATTCATTGTCATTTCCTGGGTTTCCCGATTTCCCGGTCAGGTAGACAATCTGGATTAATTCATTAGAAAACTGTTATGAGAGGAACGAAATGCCAAAAAAGCCAGGTACACTTATATTATGCATTCGAGATTTAGCTTAATAAATACTACTGGCAAATTATACCTGAATTTTAGAGGTATGCAGTCGTTTATTCGAATTTTTCATACAAATTTAGTCGTGCTTGGGAAATTGGATTTTTAGAAACAGGAAAAAATTTTAATGTACATCAAACCAATTTGATTTCCTTAAGTTCTCCCGGTCAATATTCATGGTTTCTCCCGGTATACAATACAATATTTTAAATAGATTTCAAATAATAATTAATAACTTCGAATTGCCAGCGTCTGAAATTAAAAAAAATATATATATGAACGATTTTCGAAAATTTAATTAGAAAAAAGGAGTTGAATTATATAATTTCTAAATTGAAACGCTACAAATTAAGCAATTTTAATTTTATTTGAAGAATCATAAAATTAGCATGGTTTTAGATTAAAATGTTAAAAATAGGACGTTGTTAAAACGTTAAAAATTGAATATTTTAAGACACGAGTTTTAGAAATTGGGTAGTTTAAAATACAGAGTAATTGAAATTGTATTCTTTATAATTAAAGACGTTCAAAATTAAATAATTAGAGACTGAAAACTTTCAAATTTGAATAATTTTCAATTTAAAGTGATTAACATTTGACAATTTAATATTGAAAACTAAATTGAATCATTTAAAGTCAAAGCTTCTAAAATGCTAGAATTTTAAATTGTTATTACCAAAATAAAATTATAAGTTACAATTAGAGCTGATTAGACAAATTTTTTCTAAAATGAAAAAATTAATTGAATTATTCGAAAAAATTGTTAAAATAAATAGTAACTTTAAATGGGAAACGTTAAAAATAAAAAATAAACTTTACTCCGCAACGCTGAAAACTGAAAAAATGTTAGTCGCCAAAAATTATGATATTACAACTTTTTTATATGCATACTCTTTAAAATTTCAATTATTCGAAGTAAATTTAAATCGCTTAAAAATTAATAATTTTTTAATTGTTAATAATACTTTCCACAATTCAACCAATTCAATTTGAACTGTAAAATTAAAATCTATGAAAGTGAAAAAATAAAAAATGTAGCGTTCATCATGAAAATTCAGAACTCTAAAATTGTAACCACTTAAAATTACTGAAATTAACCATTTACTGATGTATCAATTTCCGATAGTTTAATTTTCATTTTTTTTGTATTTTAAACTCAAGTTTTAACTTTTTAATTTCAAATATTCCTTTAGAATTATTATTCACTCTATACATTTTCTAATGAAATATTTTTTAATTTGAAATTTATTATTTGTTTAAATTTTCGAATAAAAATTATACAATTTAAAAATCTAATAATGGAAATCAAAAATTAAGATGAAGAATACAAACCAATAATACTATGATGTGATTTTATTTTTTGAAATTTTACAATTTTAAGCTATTTAGTATGAAATTGCTTTATATTTACATTTAAAATTATTAACTTCAAAACTGATTATCAAGGCTTTTAATATGAAATTTTGAAATATTTAATGACCTTATATTTGAATATTCGAATTTAAATCTGCAATATTGTGAAATTAAAAATTTGAAACCTCCAAAAATTAATTGGAGAAAAAAATTTATTATCAAGGTCTCAAAGATTAAACTATTTTAGAATTGCACATTCAAAACTACCATTTTTAATTACAATGCTCAATAATTTACACGCGTAAAATGCAAGCTTTTTAACACTTTTCAAACTAAAAATTAAAAATTAAATGCATTCGGTTCCAAAAATATAAACCCAAGTTATCATTTTCAATGCTCTAAATTCAAAAATTAATCAATTCGTTAAATTTTTTTCAAAATTATACCATTTTAAGAAACTTTAAGCTAGAAACATTAAAACTTGAACAATTACATTTTTTTAAAGCGAACATAACTTTCAAAATTCAAAATTTGATTTAAAAATTTTGAAACATTGACAAAATTATTTTTAAAATTTTTTCAGACCGTTTACTATTTGCACCGAAATTTTGGTACAAATAGCTGTATCTTGTCGGTACACGTAGACACTTCGCTTAAATTATTTGAAATTATTTAAAATTCTTAATTAATTATAAATTTGTTCGAAACTTCTAAAAATGTCTTCAACTTTCTGATTTTTTTAGAGAATAACAGGTATTCAATTGTTATTTATATATAAAAATTCAACAATTTGACTCACACATTAATGTTTTAAATAGAACAATTAAAATTGTAAAGTTCAAAGAATATTTTTTAATTTTTTTTTATTCTAAATATTTAATTTATAATTACTGATCTTAAATGAACACAGATATTTCTAAATATTAAGTAATTGATCTTTTTCTCAATTGAAAAATTTTAAATTGAATGGTTTAAAATGAAATACTTTAGACTGAAATAATATCTCGTTAACCAATAAGACTTTTTCATCCTTAAATAAAAATTTAATTTAAAATATCATGAATTAATTTACATTCACAGTTGATCAACTAAAAATGGTTTTTATCAAAAATCTTCGATTTTAAATGCTTCTAATTTTTAATAGTGATTTTCGAATTACGCATCATAACACTGAATGATATTATAATAGAAAAAGATCACAATTTTAATAATTATTTGAAATACGGTTGAAATCAAAGTTGACATATTTATTTTTTGTAGGCTGAAAAATCTTTGTAGGTCAAAAATTCGGCTATCTGGTTAAAAATTGAATTATTTTTGTTGAAAATTTATTTCTTCTG
>NC_046660.1:35910002-35955616 GCF_010883055.1 Belonocnema kinseyi | reverse complement strand
GGGTGTTGATATTTTTAATGTTTCTTGACTGAAAAATCTCTCTAGATCACAAACTTCAATTATTTTTGTTAAATATTCCATTATTTTGTTGAAATTTCATTTAGGTAATGAAAAAGCTTTCTTTTTGTTAAAAAATGAATAAATAAAAATAAATTTCAGGTTGGAGTGACAGAGGAATCATATAATTATGTGAAATACGGTTGAAATCCAAGTTGGACAGATATTTTTTATTCTAAAAATGTTGTAAAATTCCCGGTCAAAAAATAAATTCACTTTCATCTCCCGGTTTTTCCCGGTCTCATAAAATTTCCAGTTTCCCGGGTCCAGCGGCCACCCTGTAAGCGTGTCTAAATTTCTATCAAACAATCGAATAAACGACTGCACATCCCTACTGGATTTGGATTATTGATCAGATGAGATACGGACCCCCCCAACTTAATCAGTAGTAGCCGGAATAATGATGATAACCAGGTCTGGGTGGATGATAAGGTGTAGGACTTACAGGATACGTCGAGTTATATCCGGGTAATGGAGGAGGTGGCGGCGATAGAATTCGTCCTTCAACTGCGTCAGGTACCACGTGTGGTGTCGAAGAACCGGGTGGTTGCGGACTCGTAATTAATCGAGCGCCAGGTCCATGCAAATGATGGGCCCTCGATAGACTCAAATCCACACTGTGTCTACCGCCTGGTGTTAAATCTAAACTCACTACCCTCAACACATCACTGTGGGGATAAGGTGGCGGAGGTGGAGGCGACATTGAGTAGCCACCGGTCCTACTGAGATCAACACTTTGCCGTTCTGAAATTTCGTACAAATGATGAGGATGATACCTTGTGTTTTGCGCCTGGCTGCCAAAACTGTGATGAAATCCCCTCGCCGACATATCCAATCCCTGCAATTCTCCACTGCTAAGAACGAGGGGCTCAAAGCTTGATCTCTCCCTTCCAAATTCCGAATCCAGAGCATCATACTTGTAGGACGTTGACAAATCGAGCTGCAGGGATTTCTCCTTCACGGAGAGACTCAAGTTTTGGGCAACCGAATCGCCCTCGTCGCTCGACAAATTGTCGGTTGGAACTTGATGATGGTGATGATGCATATCCTGGTAGCGCGGATTTGGGGTCGCGGATGGCGAAGTTAGATCCTCTTGTTGAACGTGAATGTAGGTGTTGGGTGATGAAACGCGTGGCAAATCTTCATGGTGAAGATACTGCTCGATATTGTGAGTTCTGCTAGTCATGTAGTCGAGGGGTCGATGAAGATGGTAGTCTATGTGCAAATGATTTGGCGGCGTGTGTCGATTGTCTGGTGTTGGCGAGGATGGCATGAGATCGTCTTGATGTTGAATATAAGAATCGAGATGAGTGTCGGGTGATCTTTGCGGCATTGGGGAATGCAAATGATTCGAGATGGAATAGAGATGTGTATCGCGATCATTGTCATCTAGAATAGGACTAGAAACCGCTCCTATGTCTCGTTCAGCCGCATCCAAAGCAGCTTCCACCAAGAGACTGGCACTCGCACTTTCCGTGCGTCTATACACACTCATACCCAATTTGTCGCCATTCAACAAATTGTGTGTTTGAGACACCTGCTCCTCCTCCTCATCTTCATCATCAACGTCCTTTCGACTTTCCTCAAACTCATAAACATCTTGCGTGACAGACGATTCGGAAATATGAGTATTAGTGATGTCCGTTGTTGGCTGTGGATTAAATTCACCCATCCATTTTTTGCTGCCCTTACTTTGCATTCTTGAGCTCCCGTAGAGATCTATTTCTGTACGAATATTTTCCATCGGCGACTCGACAGGATTCGACATTGGCACTGACTGTTGAAGCGGCGGTGTAGGTACATCACGATCTACCTTGAATCGAATCGTACCTACTTCATTTGGAAATTCATTTGAACTAGGCTGAGCGAGATTTGCGCAAGATTCAGCTTTGAGACTATTTTCTGAGCTACACTCGTCTAGAGAAGGTGAACTGTTGCTGTTGTCCTGAAATCAAAAGGCAAAATCAGCATCAAAGTACGGCGATATGCGATAACAGGGATCACAGTTTCTATTCTTTCTAAAATAGAGGACTTTTTTAGGGTTCTTTTTAAATGAAGGATAGGATAAATAAATATTACAAAATATTACAAAATTAATTTAATTTAAAAATAATTGGAAATACTTACAGACGAATTTAAAATAAAATTTAAATGTTTGCAGATTTCAAACAAAAAATTTAGAATTTTTTAAAGAATTGTGAAAGAGTTCAAAAGTTTTAATTTGCAGGATTTAAAAAATTGAAGCAAAATTTCGAATAATTTAAAAATATATTTAGAAGTTCTGAAAAAAATGTTAACATACTTTGTTTAAATTACTTGAAATAATTAAAAATTTTTAATTAATTTTGAATATTTTCGAAACTTCTACATATCTCTTAAAATTACTCAAATTTTTTCTACAAATAATAAGTGTTCAATTGTTATTTATGTGTCAAAATTTAACAATTTCACTTATAAATTAAACACTTTTTAAATACAACAATTAAAATTGTAACACTAAAAGATTAAATGTTCTTCGAAAATCTAAAGATTCAAAGCTTTCTATGTAAAACAATTTAGTTTCAAATTGTTTTCTTTTAAATACTTGGTTTAAATTTACTCGCCCTAAATGAACAGTGAAATATTGCGAAATATTAAATACTTATTATGTATTTATTTTTAAGTTAAAAATAGTAAAACGCACGTTTACTCTACATTAAAAATATATTATTGACAAATCATGAAAATTTTTATTCAAAATATAGAATTGTTTGGTCAAATCAATTATTGTTCAGATTTCTGTACTTAGAGTAGAGATCAATTTTAAAAATAATTTATTTATTTATATTTACAGTTGATAAAATAAAACTGTTTTTTATCAAAAATTTTAAACTTAAAATATTTTTAATTTTTAATCGTTTAAATCCTCAAAACAACACTTTAATTATTTTTAAAACTGTTAAAATCGAACTTGAGCAGATTTTTATTCTAAAAATTTTGTAAAATTCCCGGTCAAAAAATAAATTCACTGTCATTTCCCGTTTTTTCCCGGTCCCTTAAAATTCCCGGGTTTCCAGGTTTCCCGATCCACCGACCACACTGTTTTTAAAAATTAAAATATTAAAAATTGATCAAATTATTAATTTCCTTTATCCTGATATGATCCTGACGTTCAATTTTTGGTTTTGATATATGAAATAAAATAATATTATTTAAATTTAAGTTTTTGTCTAAAAATAGAGGAAAATTTTCCGAAATAAAGGAAATAGAGGACCATTTTCAAAATAGAGAAAATAGAGGACCAGCTGTGACCCCTGCGATAATGTAATTGAATTATTACATTAATCGGGTCGTTTGAATTATTTCAAAAATCTACCTGAAATCTGTGTGAAATAATTGAAGTATTTGTAAAATCTTTGGAAATATTAGAAATATTTTTGAAATATTAGTCAAATATTTTATTAAATCTATCCAAATTCTTTGCGAAATATTTGTGACATTTTCTGAATCTCTGGAGAATCATTGAACTCTTTGTACACTCTCGGAAATCTATAGGAAATCTTTGTGAAATATTTGAAAAATTTGTGAAATCTTGAGGAAATCATAGAAATATTTATAAAAACTTTGTCAAATCTTTGAAAATCATTGCGAAATATTTAATAATATTTGTGAATTTATGGCTATCTTTGTAAAATCCTTGGGAAACCATCAAAATTTGTGTAAACTCTTGGAAATCTATCTGAAATTTTCGTGAAATAATTAAAATCTTGATAAAATCTTTTAAATCTATACAAATTCTTTGCGAAATATGTTTTCAATTTTTTGTATCTCTGGGAAATTATTGAAATCTTTGCACACACTTGGTAATCTATCGAAAATCTTTTTGAAATATTTGAAATCTTTGTGATATCTTGGGGAAATAATTTATATCTTCGTGAAATCTTTCTAATCTTTGGAAATCTTTGAAAAATACGTGAAATGTTTAAAAAATATTTGATGATATTTGTGAAATTATTAAATTCTTTGTGAAATGTTTGAGAAATCATTGAAGTCTGTGAAATCTTTTTAATCTATCCGAAATCTTTAGTAGGCATTTAAAATCTTTGGTAAATTACTGAAAAATTTGTGAGATCTTTAGTAATATTTGCAAAATATTTGTATAATATTTGATTAAATATATCCATATTCTTTGCGAAATATTTCTAACATTTTCTGAATCTCTGGAAAATCATTTTAAATCTCTGTACAATTTCGGAAATCTACAGGAAATCTTTGTGAAATATTTGAAAGCTTCGTGAAATCTTGGGAAAAACACTGAAATATTTAAGAAAATTTGTGAAACCTTTAAAAATTATTGCTAAATATTTGAAATATTTTTTTAATATTTGATAATATTTGTGAATTTATTGCAATCTTTGTAAAAGCCCTGGGAAACCATTATAATATTTGTGTACTCTTTGAAATCTATATGAAATTTTTGTGTAATAATTAAAATCTGGGTGAAATCTTTTAACTCTATACAAATTCTTTGCGAAATATTTTTGCAATTTTTTTAATCTCTGGGAAATCATTGAAGTCTGTGCACACTCTTGGAAATCTATCGGAAATATTTGTGAAATGCTTGAAAAATCATTGAACCCTTTTGAAATATTCTAAATTTATCCGATATTTGTAGTATTTAAAATCCTTGGGAAATTAATGAAATATTTGTGAAATATTTGAAAATCATTGCGAAATATTTGAAATATTTTTTTAATATTTGATAATATTTATGAATTTACTGCAGCCTTTGTGAAATTTTTTGGAAGACCATTAAAATAGTTGCACACTCTTTGAAATCTATCTGAAATTTTTGTTAAATAATTAAAATCTTTATGAAAACTTTTTAATCTATATAAATTCTTCGTGAAATCTTTTTAATCTATACAAATTCTTTGCGAAATATTTGTGTAATTCTTTTAATCACTGGAAAATCATTGATGTCTTCGTGAAATCTTTCTAATCTTTAGTAAATATTTTAAATATTTGGGAAATCATTGAAACCTTTGTGCATTCTTTGAAATCCATGGGAAATATTTGTGAAATAATTGAAGTATTTGTGAAATCTTTGGAAGATCTTTGATAAATTTGTGAAATCTTTCAAAATCATTGCGAAATATTTGATAATATTTGTGAATTTATTTCAATCTTTGTGAAATCCCTGGGAACTATCAAAATATTTGTGCACTCTTTAAAATATTTCTTAAATTTCTGTGAAATCTTGGAGAAATCACTGAAATCTTCGTGAAATCTTTCTAAAATCTTTGCAAAACATTTGAAATTTTTTTAAATGTTTGATATTTATGAAATTATTTAAATATTTGCCAAATCTTTGGGAAATAATTGAAGTCTTTGTGAAATCTTTGCAAATTAATTGAAATCTTTGTGCAATCTTTGAAATCAATCTAAAATTTTTGTGAAATAATTGAAATCTTTGTGGTACGAGTATCTTTTATTAAATCTATTCAAATTCTTTGCAAAACACTTGTGGCATTTTTTGAACCTCTGGGAAATCATTGAAATATTTGCGCACTATTGGGAATCTTTAAAAAAAATTTAAATAAACATTTTGGATCTTTGGGATATCATTGAGGTCTTTGTAAAATCTTTTTAATTTATCCGAAAACTTCTAGAAAATATTAAAAACCTTTGGAAAATCGTTGAAATCTTTGTGAAATCTTTAAGAAATTATGGAAATCTTTGTGAAGTAATTGAAGTATTTTTGAAATCTTTTAAACCTATAACAAATCTTTGTAAAATATTTGTAAAAATTTTAATCTTTGGGAATATTTGCGAGATATTAAAAATATTTTCGAAATATGTGGTAATATTTGAGAAATTTGTGAAATCTTATAAATCTATCCGAAATCTTGAGCAAATATTTAAAATCTTTGAAATAAATTGGATATATTTGTGAAATAATTGAAGTATTTGTGATGTCTTTTAAACCTTTTTGAAATTTTGCAAAATATTTGTGAAATGTTTGGAAAATCATGAGTCTTGTGAAATATTTGAAAATATGAATTTTATACCTGTTTTATTAGTATTTATCATTTACTATTTATTGTTTATTTATTATTTATGTAAAAAATTTATATAAATATAGGTGGGGTACCTGAGAACTGGTTCTATTCCTTCTTGGCGACTTTCCTCTTCCATTGTCTTCTATTATACCTCCACTGTAGGCATCAAACGTGTAGGCAACAGATCGCTCAATTTTAGGCATCATTTCTTCCGTAAGACCATGCACCTTTTTGTAGTGAAATTGTAGGCACTGTTTAGTGGTAAAGGCAGCTTTACAAGCGTTTTCTTTACACCTGAAAAATCAAAATCGCAATGATTTTATTCGCTTGCCCCACAAACATAGGCCTCTCTTTTTAAACTACTAAAAAAGCGCCCTTATTAAACATTTCTTATTTTGATATGCCTAATTATCAAATTAAAATATTTAATTCCGTTTAAACTACTGAATAGAAATTTCCCAAATAAACCTACAAGTTTTTACGCCGAAAGGAAAATTAAAACTAAGTATTGGAAAATAATCTACTCATTAGTATTAAGTCAAGTTGTATAAAATTAAAGATATAAATTTTACCGGCCAATTAAAAATAACATTCATATTTGTCGCAAAACATAACAATTTATTTTAAATCTTGACGTTCATTCTAAACATCCTTTAACAGAATCGGACAAAAAATTGCAAAATAAATGTTAGGCCAAAGAGATGAATTTTCAACTAAAATTATGAATATTTAAATGAAATATTTGAATTTTCCATCGAAGGACGTACATTAAAAAAAACAGTTGAATTTTGAACTAGAAAAAAAATCGATTACAAAAAAATGGAAGTCACATTTTTAGTAAAAAAAAAAAAAATCATTTTCATCTTAACTGATGAATTTTCAGCTAAAATGATGAATGCTCAACTGCAAGAGCAGAATTAGAAAAAAAATTAAATTTCAACTAAAACAATGCATATTCAACTTAAGTAGTTGAATAATTAAATTTAAGTGAAATAATAAATGTTCAGCCAAAAAAAAAAAGAATTTTTAACTAGAATTATCGAATATTCAACTAGAATGGCATTTCAATATAAAAAATATATATTTCCAACCAAAAAAGAAACAAAATTTCAATAAACAAAACTCTTTTTTCAACCAAAGAGATGAATTTTTAATGAAAATAAAAAATCTTCAATACAAAAATTTATTTTCAACAAAATATTTTACTTTTCAAACTAGTGAATTTATTTCTAACCTAAAACATGATTTTTTAAACTAAAATTATAAATATTTAACTGGAAATTTAAAAAATAAAATTACATTAATTATCAACGAAATAAATTAATTTTCAATTAAAAACCAAATTTACATCCAAATTCTTGAATTTTTAACTAGAAAAGATCAATTTTCAACCAAAAATGGTTTTTAGTTAAAGAAATTCATTTTTAGCCAAACTGACGAATTTTCAACCATAAAAATTAATTTTCTACAAAAAAGACGAATTTTAAACAAAGAACATGATGTTTCTAGCAAATAGTTTAATTTCTAAATAAAAAATATCAATTTTCAACCAAAAATAGAATATTAAAATTTTCTGATAAAAATCTAATAAAAAAAAACTTAAACAAATAAGTTTTAAGCTAAGAAAATAAATTTTCAACCAAAAAAGACGAATTTATGATCAAAAAGGAGAATTTTTTAACCAGAAATTGAATAATTAAATTTTCAGTAAAATAATTAATGTTCAGAAAAAATGAATTTTTTAACTAAAATTATGGAATAGCATATTCAGTTAGAAAAAATATTTTCAACAAAAAAAGAAACAAATTTTTAATAAAAAATCTCTTTTTTCAACTACAGAAATGAATTTTTAATTAAAATAAAAAAATCTTCAATAAGATTTTCAACCAAATATTTTACTTTCCAAAGTAAATTTATTTCAACTAAAATTTACTAAAATGATGAATATTCAACTGGAATACTCGAATTTTAAACCTAAAGGAAGCATTTTTAAACAATGAGATTAAGCTTTGAAGAAAAAAATCATTTTCCACCAAAAAAGTAGTTTTTTGAAAACAAAATACGTGAACTTTCAACAAAATAAAAAAATGTTCAATTAAATAAGACAAATTTACATCCAAAATGTTAAATTTTTAATTAGAAAAGGTTAATTTTCAACTCAAACCGAAAAGGTTAGATTTTCAGCTGAAAACATTAATTATCAACTAGAACAGTTGAATTGCATGACTTCAAAAAAGATGAATTTTCAACCAATAAGATTAATTCTTTTCACACAAAAAATTTCCACAAATTACGTAGATTTAAAAAAAAACAGTTTAATTTTTAATCAAATAGTTGAATTTCCACCCAAAAAAGATAAAATTTCAATCCAAATTAGAATGGTTGAATTTTCCGTTAAAAATTCAATTCTTAACCCAAAAAATAGGATTTTCATAAAAATAGTTAAATTTTCGGTGAAAAGACTCCTTTAAAAAAAAACAGTTTTCAATCAAATACCTCATTTTTCAAACAAAGAAATGAATTTTCAATTAAAATGATGAATTTTCGAAATAAAACAAATTATTTTTCAACAAGGAGCTTAAATTTAGAATAAAAAAAGAATTTTCTATAAAAAAAGTCGATTTTCTAAGAAAACAGTCGATTTTTTAAACAAAATACGTGAATAATCATTGAAATAAATGAGTTTTCAATTAGAAACAAAATTTACATCCAAATTCTTGAGTTTTGATCAAGAAAAGATTAATTTTCAACCAAAAATGGTTTTCAGTTAAAGATATTAATTTTAAATCAAACTGACGAATTTAAAACTAAAATGATCAATCTTCAACTAGAATAGTTGAATTTTATAACAAAAAGATAAATTTTCAACCATAAAGATTAATTTTCTACAAAAAAAGCGAATTTTTCAGAAAGTACATAATGCCTCAAAGAAGTGAATTTATTTCTAATCTAAAACATCATTTTTTTAACTAAGATTATGAATATTTAACTGGAATACTAAAATTATTAACCTAAAAGAAGAATTTTTAAACATTGAAATTGACTTTTAAAGAAAAAAATAATTTTCCACCAAAAAGGTAGTTTTTAAAAAATATAATACGTGAACGTTCAACCAAATAAATAATTTCTCAATTAAAAAAGACAAATTTAGATGCAAAATGTTAAATTTTGAACTAGGAAAGATCAGTTTTCAACTCAAAGTGGAATGGTTAAATTTTTAGTAGAAAAAATTAATTTTTCAGCCAAATTGATACATTTTCAACTAAAATTAGGAATTTTCAACTAGAACTGTTAAACTTTATGAATTCCGAAAATATGAATTTTCAACCAATAAGATTAATTGTCTGCAACAAAATATTCCACAAATTACATAGATTTTAAAAAAAAAAAACAGTTCAACTTTTAAATGAAAAATATACATTTTTAACCAAATAGTTGAATTTCCATTCAAAAAACATAAAATTTTAACCGAAATTAGAATAGTTGAATTTTCCGTTTCAAATTTAATCCCTAAGCCAAGAAATATTATTTTCAGAAAATAGTTAAATTATCGGTTAAAATTCCTTTTTATCCAAAGAAAAAACTAGTTTTCAATCAAATACCTCATTTTTCAAACAAAAAATGAATGTCTAATTAAAATGATGAATTTTCAAATTAAAACAAATTGTTTTTTAATAAAAGAATTTATTTTCAACCAAATAAATTGATTTCTAACCAAGAAGATGCATTTTCAACTAAAA
Source organism: Belonocnema kinseyi (assembly GCF_010883055.1). NCBI lineage: Eukaryota > Metazoa > Arthropoda > Insecta > Hymenoptera > Cynipidae > Belonocnema > Belonocnema kinseyi. The sequence goes on along the minus strand of NC_046660.1, from coordinate 35,945,778 downwards.
TAATTAATATTTGACCGAAATACTTTAATTTTCAATCAAAAAGAAGAATCTTTAAACAAGGAGATTAACTTTCAGAGATAAAAATAATTTTCTACCAAAAAAGTCGATTTTCTAAGAAAAGAGACGGTTTTTTAAATGAATCACGTGAATTATCAACGAAATAAATGAATTTTCAAATACAAACAAAATTTACATTCCATATTCTAGAATTTTGAACAAGAAAAAATCAATTTTCAACCAAAAATGGTTTTCAGTTGAAAGAATTAATTTTTGACCAAACTGACGAATTTTCAACTAAAATTATCAATCTTCAACTGGATTAGTTCAATTTTATACCAAATAGTTCAATTTTCATCAAAACAAAATATAAATTTTCAACCGAAAAATTTTCTGATAAAAATCTAATTCTTCACAAAAAAAAAATCGAATTTTAGCAAGATAGTCCAAATTTCTACTGGAACAGTTGAATTTTTATTTAAAAAAATTTATTTTAAATAAAGTAGTTACAGTTTCAACTAGAGATTAATTTTAAATTAAAATAATGAATCTTCAACCTAAAAATAATTTTTAACAAAACAGTTTAACTTTTAACAACCAAATAGTTGAATTTTAACTAAAGAAATATAAATTCGCAAGAAACAATGTAAAAAATTGCTATTATTATTCAGAAATATGTCTTTTTTGAAATAATACGTCTACTCTTTAAAACTACCTGAAATACTTTCTTTACTTAAAATTTGAACGTGGTAACTTTTAAACTGCAACAGATTTTGTCTTGGAACAGGAATTCTTTTAAATTCTTTTCTTCTAAATCCGAATTATAATTCTTTAAAAAATATGCCCGTTCTATGTACAAAATTTCCTGTTTCAATTTAAATTATATTTCTGTACGGAAACCCCCTGTCCTAAAATAAAAATTATTATCTTCAAAAATTCCCCGTTTCATGTCAGTCAGTGAAAAAAATCTTACAGAGTAAAAAATTGCAAAAGGTTTTTCTTATATCGAAAAATAATAAAAAAGGAAAAATAAATTATGATTTAATTAGCGTAAACTGAGATAATCAGCAAAATCTGCGACTATAGATGAAGTAGAAACCACTTGTCTAAATTGACCAAAATTATTAAAATCATGAAAAATTGAATTTTTCTGGAATCAGGAAAAAATTCCCGGTCATTTCTCGGATCGCTGGTCAATTCGCCAACCTGTTCTTAGGTGGGAACATAATTTTCGTTTATTATTTTTATTAATATAATTGAAAATATATAGTTTACTCACTTAAAAGGTTTTACTCCGCTGTGAGTCAGCATGTGAATTTTTAAGTTACTTTTATTTTGAAACATTTTCCCACAACGATCACACGTAGCTGCTCCAACGACATCTTTGTGGTGTACTTCTTTCATGTGACGTTGGAGGGCGGCACGCGAACCCAACAATTTTAGGCATATTTTGCACTGAAATTCTCGAAGTACTTCAGACATGTCTGAAAAATTTTGAAAATATAGATCATGAAACAAATCTGTCGTAGAAATATAAAAGATTTCGGCAATCAGAAGAATTTTGTTGCGAAATCTTTACATGACGTCCAAGCGCCTAATTCATTTAGGCATTTAGAAAAATCAGAAAATCAGAAATCTTTCGGGAGAAAAAGAAAGAAATCAATATCAGGCCTCGCAATTCCTATGGGATAAAGTATAGGGATCAAAGGTACTTTCTTCACGTTCATAGGGTATTTCTTCGCTCTCAAAAAGGAACAAATTAAGGATAAATTCGTAAGACTTCAAAACAATTCAAGTTAAATTCAAAAGAATTCGAATTAACCCAAAACGAAGAAATTCCTCTCTTACGTTTGAGCTTGAATAATTTTATAAAAAAGGCCAAGAACCTATTGTAAAATACTCTTTTCTACTATTTCTGGATATGCTCTATAAAATGCAATGGTTTAAAAAACGGAAAATATTGATTTTCAATTAATCATTATTAAATGTTTGAAAAAACTTTTTTTTGCATTTTTTTTCAATCGAAAAATAGAGGGGGAAAGAATTTTTTTGTTGTCGCAAATATGCACAAAAGTTTACAAAATTTTTGAACTTTTCAAATCCAATGAGTGAAATATCATTTTTTTCCAACGATTGAGTTATTCACTAATATTATTTTCATAAAATTAAAAGTTAATGTTTACTGATATACAATTTTACATGACTTTGTTGTGTAACACTGAAGTTTCATTGGATTTTGGTGTGAAAATGACGTAAAATAGCAATGAAACGATTTTTTTAAATCTTAATATCATGATTTTACCTATTTAACACTAAATGTTTTTATTTTATTTAAAGATAAACTATTCAAATACCTTTTTACTGAAATAATTAAATATTTATATGATTTGAATGAAAAAATCACCAAAAATATCGATAAAACGAAATTTTTAATTTTTGGAATCCGTTTTTGGCCGCCATTTTGTTTTTAAAAAATTGTTTTGATTGAAAAAAAAGAATTTTGTTTAATTTGCTAATTATTAAGTGAAAATCAATATTTTCCATTTTTAAACCATTGCATCGTTTAGAGCATACCCGAACATTTTTAAAATATTAAAAATTCCATTGATTTCCCTAAAATTGGAACTAGTTTATAGGAACTTTAGGTAAACGAGAAGAATTTGATTAAATTCGAAAAAAACAAGGGGAATTTAAACAAATTAAATGAATTGAAGACAATTTAAAAACACGAGAAAAATTTATTGAATCCAGCAAATTTGAAACGAGCTTAGAAAAATTCGAAAGAATTTGGTGAAATGCCTAAGCATTCCAGGTGAGATTAAAAGACTTCAGGATAAATTAGAGTGAAATCTAAGTCCATAAAAATCAAACTGAATAAAAAAAAAACAATCAAGAGAATTCAAAACAATTAAAAAATATGAAAAAAATTAATTAAAATGAGTAAGCTTAAAATAAGCTTAGAAAAATTAAAAAGAATTTAGTGAATTTAGAAGAATTAAAAATACTTCAGGATAAATTCATAAGAATTCAGGGCAAATTCTAATTGAATTGCAACAAAAATCTGAAAATCTATGAAATCTTTGAATCCCTACGAAATCCATTAAAATATTATGAAATCCCGTGAAAAAAAACATTAAATCTGATGATACTTCCTGAAACCCTGAAAAAATTATTAAAATATCTTAAGAGCTCTTAAGCCCCCAAAAGCTGTTCTCAACGCCTGAAAATCTTGTACAATTCCTTAAAATATTTCAAATATTTAGAAATCCCATTAAAATACAGAAATCACTTACAAATTTCTTTGCATCTTTTAAAATAACCTAAAATATTTGACATACTTTGAAATGGTTTGAAACCCCTTGGCATTTTCTAAAGTACGTGAAAATGCCAGGGAATTTGAAAAAAATACCTTAAAAATTTCAAATCCTTTGGTCATTGTATCAATTGATCTTGGAGATAAATTAAATAATAACTTTTAAAAATTAAAAAGATCCATTGAATAAAGTTGAATTTAGTAAATTTAGAAGATTTCAAGTGAATTAACAAATTCTAAAGAATTAAAAGAATTTAGGGTCAATTTCAAATGTCTTAAAATTTTTGAAACCGTACGAAATACCTCACTTCTCTTGAATAAATTCTTTAAAATTCTAGAAAATGTATGCAAATAACTTGAAAGCTTTATAAAAAAACCTTCAGAATAATTGAAATGCTCGGAAATCTGATAAAATCCTGTGAAATATTTTAAAATACCTTAAAACCATAGAGATCCTATAAAATCGTTCCATATCTTCCGAAATTCTAGAGAATTCTTTATCCTAAAGTATTTTAAATGCTTCAAAATCTCTTAAAATTAATTAAATTAATTTAAAAATTCCTTGGAATCTTTTAAAATTCCATAAAATATTTCAAATTCCCTTAAATATATTAAATTAAAAGCTCTTGAAAATTCCTTAGAAGTTTTAAAAATACCCTACAATCTTAAAAATCCCTTCAAATGATTGAAATCGATTACAAACTTCCCGGAATCTTGAGAGAAAAACTGAAATATTTCAAAACAATTCTTACAAATTAATATTTTTCTGTAGAAATTTCACCTTTTTTGGTTAAAAAGGCAACTGCCTGATTTACAATTAATCCGTTTAAAGTTAAAAATTAAATTTTTTTGAAAATTCAACTGTTTTGTAACAAATTTGTATTTTTGGCTAGAAAATTAAGAAATATAGTGGAATATTTAAATATTTGGGTGAAAATTTATGTATTTTATTTAAAATTCATCTTTTTGATAGAAAATAAATTTTTCAGTTTAAATTTATATTATTTGGTTAAAAATTGCAGAAATGTAATCTCTTTTAAATTAATCCCTTTTTGAACAAATTTCATCTATTTTGGTTGAAAATTAATATTTTTTGGTAGATAATATATTTTTTTGGTTAAAAACACAAATGTTTTTTGTGAAAATTGAAATGTTTTGTTGAATATTAATCTTTTTTAGTAGAGTATTGAAGTATTTTTTTAAAAGTTCTTTTTTATTGTATAAATGCAAATGTTTTTTGATCTTACATGAAAATATTTTCTTTTTAAAATAGCAACCATTACATGTTGCATTAAAAAATTATCTTTTTAGGTTGAAAATTCAACTACTTAGTTAAAAGTTGAAGTGCTTTTCTAAAAGTTGATTTTTTTTGGTTAATGATTCATAATTATTCGAAATTTCTTCTTTGTTTTTGTGAAAAATTCATTTCTTAGCTGAAAAATTAAATATTTCTTTAAGCATTCCAACGATTGGTTAAAAATTAACTTTTTTGATGAAAATTAATATTCGGGGGTGAAAAATTCAACTAGCTTGTAGAAAATTAGTTGTGTTGAAAATTAATTCTTTTAAATTGAAATTTAATTACACCATTCTAAATTCTACTATTTAATTTAAAAAAAATATAAACTAGTATACTATCCACTGTACCAACTATTTAGTTCAACATTTATGTAATTTGTTAAAAATTTCTCATTTTGGTAAAGAAGTAATCCCCTTGGTGGAAAATTCAAATATTTGGTTAAAAAGTTATTTATTCGTTATCTTGTTTACAATTAATTTTCTAAATTTAAAGTTTAACTGTTTTGTAGAAAATTCAAGACTTTTGTTTTAAAGTGATACTATTTGGTTGAAAATTCGTTTTCTTGGATTACAAATTTTTGTTTTCTATTCAATTTTTCTTGCTTGAAAATTCATCCCTTTTTGTATGAATGCCACCGTTTTTGGTTTAAAATTAATCTTTTGTGGTAGATAATACATTTTTTTGTTAAAAACTCAAATTTTTTGTTGAAAATTAGTCTTTCCTAGTTGAGGATTCAAGTAATTTGTTAAAAGTTCTTTTTGTTTGTTAAATCAAAATGTTTTTTATTTTTAATAAAAAATTTTATTTAAAAAATAACAACAATTATATTTTGCTTAAAAATTTCATCTTTTTACATTGAAAAATCCACTACTAGAACTTCTTTCTTAAAAGTTAATTATTTTTGTTGAAGATTCTTAATTGTAATTGAAAATTCTTTTTTTTTTCGTTAAAAATTAATTTCTTAACTGAAAATTTAACTATTTCGTTGAGCGGTAAACTGATTGGTTAAAAATTAACTTTTTTTAAAAAATTCATATTTGGGGAAGATAATTCAAGTTGTTTCCAGAAAAAAATGTTCGCTTCAAAATTCTGCCAATTAGTACAAAATTAAACTTTTTGGTAAAAAATTTGTTTTTGTATTGAATTTGGTTAATAATTCATGTATTTATTCCTTTTTTTTAAATTGCTTTAAAAAGTAAAATTTAACAATTTTCGTCTTTTTCGCTGCAATTTTGACTTTTTCTCTATCGTTGGTTTCTTCTAAATGCCTATGACATATCAGGTACTCGAATTCCTAGGTATAACAAATGAAAAGAAAGAAAAATTAAATTAAATTTACCGCTGTGCATTCGTTTGATGTGTACTTTCAGCTTCTGTGGTTGGCAAAATTTGCGACCACAAAAATCACACAAGGGCCTAGAACGTTGCGGATTTTGAGAGCATCCATACGTCCTATGCATTTCAAGATAATTTAATCTTAAGAAGAATTTCTTGCAATACTGACACTGGTATGCACCACGACCTGCATGCAGTTCAGCTGCATGTTTCATAATGTTATCCTTGCCCAAAACAGCAGCTCCGCAAACCTATGATTTATAAGAATTAGATGATAATTATGATAAATTAAATAAATGAACAATTTAACTAATAAAAATAAATAGAATGATACAATAATTAAAAAAAAACTATCATTTAATTTTGATTAATAAATTATTTTTGTTGCGAGTTAATCTTCTTTGATTGAAAATTCAACTACTTGGTTAAAATTTGCAATTATTTTGTTGAAAACTTTAAGAATTTTGTTATAAAGTCATGTTTTTTTTTCTCGACAATTTAATCAATTTTTTAAAACTTTTTCTTTTTGGATACAAAATTCGTGGTACTTTAATTTATCCTATATATTATTTAAATCATTAAATTTTAAATAATATAAATAAAGAAAATACATTAATTTTCTTCTGAATTACTAAATAAAGGGCCGTTCAAAAACTAGCTTACACTCTTTCTCGCATATTCCCTTGTTTTTACCAAATTCCTCTTTTTTATCCTGTTTTCAAGAAACTGCCCCCTTTTTCGTTTTTTCGCTTTAATGTGAACTGAATTAATAGAACCTAATAAGAAAATCCAATCATTTTTTGTTCAGAATTCATCTCCTTTGGTTAAAAATTCCAATATTTAGTTATAAATTTAACTATTCTGTTGAATGTTCATTGTTTTAGTTAAAAATAATTCTCTTGACTTAAAAGTTTAACTAATTCATTTTCAAAAAATTTTTAAAATTCAAGCTTTAAAATTTCCAATGAAAATTCAACCACTTTTAAAAGTTTAATTAATTTGTTAATTTTGATAGAAATTGTTGTTTTTTTATTACTTTTTTTAAACTCAAAACTCAACTATTCCATTTTTGGTCAACAATTGAGAGTTTTTAGTTTAAAATTGAACTATTTGGTTAAAAATTTAACTTTTATGTTGAAAATTCATATTTTCGAGTTAAAAATTCAACTATTAGAAAAAAAATCGCCTTTTCATTATTTGCATTGATTAGTTTGGTTGAAAATTCAACTATTTGATTGAAGAATTATGTATTTTGTTGTAAACTCGTATTTTTTAGTAAAAATTAATCTGCTTGATTAAAAATTCAATCTGTCAGGTACAAAATTGAACTATTTGGTTAAAAATTCGTTTTTGTTTGATTAAATATAAATTTTTGGAAATAAAAATGGAAGTATTCCATTTTTTGTTGAAAATTGAGTTTTTATTTTTAAATTCAACTATTTTGTTGAAAGCTGAACTGGTATAATTACTTTAATGAGAACTTTATTTGTTTTCTTTTATCTAGGAAATTTTTCATCAAAAGTTTTATTTTTTATTAAAATTTTTAATAATAATAAATTTAATTATTATTTTTCGAGGAAATTTCCCTCGATATCGATATGATAAATTAATAATATTAATTTGAAAAAGATTTTCACATATTATTTTTAATTTAATATTATATTTATATTTAAACTTATTTAAAAATTCATTTTAATAGTTAAAGGCCATCTGTCTGGTTCAAAGGTTAAGTATTTGATTGAAAAGGCGTTTTTGTTTCGTTGAATATCAATTTTTTGAACTGAAAATATAATTATTTCATTTTTTCTCAAGGTTTGATAGATTTTAATTTAAAATTCAACTATTTGGTTGAAAAAAATCCTTTCATTTGAAATTTCATATTTTCGGGTTAAAAATTCAACTTTCTGAAGAAAATTCGTCTTTTCGCCTTGAAAATTGTACAGTTTTACTGTAAATTTATCTTTTTGGTTTAAAAATTCTATTATTTCAGTTAAAAATTCAACTATTTGGTTGAAGAATTATGTATTTTTTTGAAATTTCTGATTTTTTGGTAGAAAATTAAAGTTATTTCATAAGTTGAAGATCCGTCTGGTATAAAATTAAACGATTTTGTTGAAAAATTCGTTTTCGTTTTTTGAATATAAATGTTTTCAAATTAATATTTAAGCATTCCATTTTTGGTTAAAAATTGATAGATTTTAGTTTAAAATTGAACTATTTGGTTGAAAATGAACTTTTTCGTTGAAAAGTCAACTGCTTCGTTCAAAACTAGGCTTTATTGGCTTAAAAGTTATATTAATTTGGTAGAAACTTCAACTATTTGTTTGAAAATTTAACTCTTTTGTGGACAATTCGCCTTTTTGGCTTCAAAGTCCACCAATTTTTTTACTTTCTCCCTTTCATGAATAAATCTTTCTTGGTTGAAAATTTATTTCTTTTGGTAGAAATTATTATTGTCACTGTTGTTAAAATATCAACTATTACATTTTTATTTAAAAATTCATCTTTTTTGTTTGTTTGTTTAATCCAACAGTTTTTACTTAAAATTAGTATTTTTGGATGAAATGTTAAACATCATATTTTTTGTTCAAAATGAACTTTTTTGTGGAAAATTTAACGGTTTTATACAAAAAATTTATCTTTTTAGCTTGTTAATTTAACGTTTTTGTCCAAAATTCGTCTTCATGGATTAAAAATTCTATTATTTTGGTAGAAGGTTCAACTATTTGGTTGAAAAGTAAGTCTTTAATTGAACATTCATATTTTTGTATAGAAAATTAAACTGTTTTGTAGAGAATTTTTCTTCAAAATTTAACTCTTTTGTTGAAAAGATTAAATTCTTTATCAACAATTATACTTTTTTGAAGATTCATAATTTTAGTTGAAAACTAAACTATTTTGTTCAAAACTTCAACGATTTTGTTAAAAAGTCATGTTTTTTTTAATTTAACTATATAACAGGGCGGCCATTTTAATCGACGAAATAAATTCCCGGTTTTTCCCCGGTTCGCAAACATTTTTCACGGTCAATGAAATTTAAAAAATGGAACACTAAAGCTACAAAATTTTCCACTTAAGGTAATAAAAACTGATCTTTAAATGAAAGCACTCAAAGTGGAACTGCTAAATTTTGAACTTTTAAAATTGAAATTTAAAAGTTTTTAATTAGAAAATTTTGTATTTAAATGCTCAATAATTTAGGCGTATAAAATTAAAGGTGCTAACATTTTTCAATATAAAAAAATATAAATCCACGTTATCATTTTCAATGCTCTAAATTAAAAATCAGTCAATGAACTTAAAATTTTTTTAAATTTTATAATTTAAAAAAAATTTAAGCTAGAAACATCAAATATTAAAAAATTGAAAAAATATAAACTGAACACTTCTTAAATTAGAATTCAATTATTTTCTTTTTAAATAGTTTAAACATCCTTAAAAAGCTTCAAAATTTTGTTTCAAAATCTTGAGAAATCTAGAAGTTGTTTTAAATTGTTTTTAAATTTAAAATTATTTTGGAAATTTTTTCAGAACTTCTAAGTATCTGTCCAAATGAATTGATTTTTTTCTACAATTTTCAGAAAATCCTGCAGTTTTTAGAAAATTTCTTTAAAATTTGGATGTATAAATAACAATTGAACATTTATTATTTGCAGGCGAAATTTGAGTAATTTTAAGAGATATGTAGAAGTTTTGAAAAGATTCAAACTTAATGTAAAACTTGAAATAATAACCTGATATCAAACAAAATGTAGATTTTCGCAGATTTTAAACAAAAAAATTAGATTCTTTTCAGGAATTGTGAAAGACTTCAAAAGAATAAAAACATTTTCTTAAGATTCCTAGGAAAATAAAAAATAACTTTTCATTTTGGAAAATTATTATAAGAGAATATTTAAAAAGTTTTTCAAAGATTTAATCAAAATTTTCTAAAAAGATTCTAGAAAACTTTAAGAAAACTTTCGAAAATTTGCATGACAATTTCTTATCTTTTTAAAACTCCTAAATAACTCTTAAAATTACTAAAAAATTTTCTACAAATGTTCATTTGTAAATTATACATACAAATTTAAAAATGTCACTTATAAATTAGGCATTTTTCAAACGATTCTTTACTTTTAAATACTTGGTTTCAATTTACTTGTCTTAAATAAAAATTCAAATATTGCTAAATATTCAATAATTAATCTTTTTTTTTAATTAAAAATTTCAAATTTAATAGGTTCAAAATTGAATATTTTAGACTAAAACAATATTTTTAATTTAAGAAAATCATTTAATTAAAAATATATTATTATGAAGTTTTTTCTAAGTTAACAATAGTTTATAAACTTTCAGTCACACGTTGACATTTGTTTAATGACTAAGACTTTCAAATTGAAACCGTTTAAGTCTTAACGTTAAAATCTGAAAATTCTTAAATTTTGAACTGGATTAAAATCGTTTTGTCAAATCGTTTTTGTTTACTTTTTATTACTCAAAGTACAGATGAATTAAAATTTTTTATTTATTTATAAATGAAAATGTTTTTTATCAAAAATTTTCAATATCAAAGGCTCTTATTTTTTATTTGTTAAAGTCTTTAAGAAAGCATTAAAAATTTTTTCAATTAAAAATGTAAGATTAAAAATAAAAATTTTAAATGTAAATTTTTTAATGTAAAAAAATTTTGAATTGCGCATTGTAAACTAAATAATAGCATAATTGATCAACATAACAATTCATCTAATTATTTAAAAACTGTCGAAATCTAACATGGACAGATTTTTCTTCTACAAATTTATAAAATTCCCGGTAAAAAAAATGCACTATCATTTCCCGGTTTTTCCCGGTCTCAAAAAATTCTCGGTTGTTCCGATTTCCCGGTTCAGTGGCCACCCTGAATAAAAAACTCGTCTTGTCTTAAAAATTCAACTATTTGGTTAAAAATTCAGTTTTGCATCAATTAAATAAATAATTTAGTTTAAACGTCACCTATCTTTTTTTCGAAAATTCAATTGTTTTATTAGAAGCTTGCCTTTTTGCATAGAAAATTGATCTTTTATGATAGAAAAGTTCTCGGTTAAAAATTCAATTATGTGGTAAAAAACGAAACTTCTTTCTTGAAAGTTCCTCTCCTTTGCTTGAAAGGTCCTTAATATAATTTTCATTATTATTTAAATAAATTTTACGTACCTTGCAATGATATTTCCTAATGGTAAGACTATAATTTGTATCGTGAAAAATACAACAATGAAGACGATAATAAATGGGATGAGTGAAGTTCAAATTACAACCTCCGCAATCTAAAAAACAAAAGTTTCGTGGTGAAAATTGTATGAAAAAAAACTCGCCAATTGATTTAAATGCAACTTTTATGATTTGTAGAAGCAAACTCACTTGTTTTGTCTATTTTATTCTTTCTCGTCCATGCGGAAGACTCCGAATCGGCCCAGTAGGTCAACTCCATTCCAGATGTAATATTTTGAGTGGTTACTAAATGTAATTCACCTTGTTTGGTAATTACAGCTACACTTCTTTCTTCTTTCGATTCGGCTGGTCTAATGTATCGAATCCAATTACTTTTCAGTGGATTAGTGGTACTAATGTAACCAGTTTTACCATTGTTATCAACCTAAAAATACCACACAAAAAAAATATAAAGGCAAGGTCAGAATTATAAGTTAAAATTTAATTTGAATATTATAATTATTATATAATAATATTATAATATTAGAGCGATCGCAGTCCATTCCCTTGTTTTATGTAATCTCGCTTTTTCTCCTTTAAAATTAAAAAATCGCCTAAAGCACCTAAAATCGAGAATTTTGATAAAAACTAACCCTTTTCTCCCGTTTTTTTACAAGGTATCGATTCATTTTTTCAGAAGCATAAAGAGAAATTCAAGCGATTAGAAATCATAACGCTTTTCAAGAGATATTTTTTATGATAACAATTTTGAATATTTCCTAAAGGATTTATTTCCTAAGTTTGAGAATTTGACGGACATCGTCGACAGCGAAAAAATCGCTAATTTAGATAGAGGCTCACAGTCTAAAATTCTTTAAAAACAGGGAAAAAAGGAGATTTTTCTCTAAAATAGTGGAATAATTTTTAAAAATAAAATTAATGTGCGTAGTAATGTTGAATTAAAATTGAAAGGCTTCAAATTCGTGAATTTTCGAGTAAAAATATTGCATTTTCAACAAAATAGTTCATTTTAAACTAAATAGTTGAATTTCCAACCAAAAAAATTAACTTTTAACAAAGCAGCTTAACTTTTAACCAAATATTTACATTTTCAACCAGAAAATATTTTAATTTTGAATCACAAACAGTTAAGTTCAACCAAAAAATACGAAGTTTTGAGAAAACAGTTGTATTTTCCATCCAAAAATATGAATTTTAACAAAAAAGCTCATTTTTAACCAAATTTTTGACAAGGAAGAAAGAAAATTTCAACCACAAATACTTTTTTTTAAATCAAAAACAGTTAAATTCATCCAAAAAAGACCAATTTTCTACAAAACCCAATTCTTAAATTTTCAAGTCAAAATGACGAATTTGCTAAAAAAACAGTTTAATTATAAACCAAAAAATGTTTAACTTTCTACAAAACAACCCAAAAATATGCATTTTCAAACCAAAACAAATTTTTTCAACCAAAATTTTAACTTTAAATTACGAACAGGTGACTTCAACAGAAAATGACGATTTTTTATCAAAACAGTTGAGTTTACAACGCAAAAATATGGATTTTTAACAACAAATTTCATTTTCAATAACATATTACATTTGTACCCGTTATTTTTTGTTGTAAAATTGAAGAATTTTCTACAATGCAGTTTAATTTTAAATCAAGAAATGTCCATTTTCAATAAAAAAGTTAATTTATGACTAAATAATTGAATTTTTTAACTAAAACAATGAATCTTCAGCAAAAAAATTAATTTTTAACAAAGAAGTTAAACTTTTCGTCAAGTAGTGGAATATTCGACCAAAGAAGATTACAGTTTTTAATTCAAAACAGTTGAATACATGAAAAAACAAACTTTTATTTAAAAAGTTGAGTTCCCAAGCAAAACCGATGACATTTATACCAACAATATGAAGTTTTAAACCAATAAAACGAATTTTCCATAAAATAGTGCAATACAAAAAAAAAAGATTCTTTAGTCAATAAAGAAAACAATTTCAACAAAATTGTTTAATTTTCAATCCAAAAAGACGAATTATCTACAAAACAGTTGAGTTTTCAACCCAAAAATATAAATTTTTTACAAAAATGTTAATTTTCAAGCAAACATTAGATTTTTCCCCCAATTTTTAACTTTTTGTCAAAATGAAGAATTTTCTACAAAACAGTTTAATTTTTAACCAAAAATGTGAGTTTTCAATGAAAAATTTAATTTACAACTAAATAATTGAATATTCAACTAAAGTTTATTCTAGTTTTAAATTAAACAGTGGAATTAAAAAAAAGGATTTTTGCTTAAATAGTTGAACCCTTAACAAAAAAAAGATTACATTTATACACAAAAAATTTCAAACCAACAAGATGAATTTTCAATAAAACACTTGAATTTTTAACCAAAAATGATTAGTTCGCAACGGAAAATGTGATATCTGATATTTTAATTGAAAAAGATTTTAATTTTAAATCACAAACAGTTGACTTCAACCAAAAAAGACAAATTTTCTACAAAAAGTCGAAATTTCAACCCAAAAATATGAATTTTTAACCCAATTGTTAAATTTCCAAGTCAAAATGTCGAATTTGCTAAAAAACGGTTTAATTTTAAACTAAAAAATGTTAATTTTACATATAAATTAATTTTCAATTAAAAAAAAAATGTCAACAAAATTATTCCATTTTCAACCAAAGAGATGAATCTGCCATCAAGAAAGATTTTTCAGTCATGAAATAAATGAAATTTTTTAAATAAAATAGTTTAATTTTCTACAAAACACACAAAAAAATGTGTTTTCAACCAAGAACAAATTGTTTTAACGAAAACATTAAATTTTGTACCATAAAACGATTAATTCGTAAGGAAAATAGTGATAGTTGATATTTAAATCGAAAAAGATTTAAACTGTAAATCACAAACGCGTGACTTGAGCAGAAAAAGACGAATTTTCTACAACATTTTTGAGATTTTAACCCAAAAATATGGATTTTTAACAAAATTTTTCATTTTCAACCAAATATGACATTTTTTACCCAATTGTTATTTTTTTTATTGTAAAAATGAAGAATTTTCTACAAAGAAGTTTAATTTTAAACCAAGAAATGTCAATTTTCAATGAAAAAAGCTAATTAATAACAAAATAATTGAATTTTTAACTAAAATAATGACTCTTCAATTTAAAAAATTATAATTTTCAACAAAGAAATTACCATTTTTACCACGGAGTTGAATATTCGACGAAAGAAGATTATAGTTTTTAATTAAAAACAGTTGAATTCATAAAAAAACGAATTTCTATTAAAATAGTTGAATCCTCAACCAAAACAGATGGAATTTATACCAAAAATATGAATTTTCAATTCAACCAGACCAATTTTTAACAAAATAGATAAGTTTTCAAAAATTAAAGAAGATTTTTCAGTGAATAAAGAAAAGATTACCAAGTGGATTTGAAAAAAATTTCAAAAGTATTGTTTAATTTTCAAGCCAAAAAGACGAATTTTCTACAAAACAGTTGAGTTTTCAACCCAAAAATTAAATTTTAAAAAAAATGTTGATTTTCAACCAAACATTAGTTTTTTTCCAATTGTTATCTTTATTGCAAAAATAAAGAATTTTCTACAAAACAATTTAATCTTCAACCAAAAATATCAACTTTCATTGTAGTTTTAAATTAAACAGTTGAATTTATTTAAAAAACGTTTTTTTAGAACAGTTCAATCCTCAGCCAAAAAAGATGAAATTTATACTAAAAATATGAATTTTCAAACCAACAAGACGAATTTTCAACAAAATAGTTAAATTTTCAACCGAAAATGACTTTTAGTCAAGAAAAAAAAACGAATTTTCTACACAACAGTTGAATCATCAACCCGCAATTTCGAATTTTTATATTAAAAAATTTTATTTTCAATAAAATATGTACAGTGGCGTGCAAAAGTTTTGCGTCAACTCTTTTTTTATCACTGAATAAATTATTTTAATTTTAATTATACTGGAGCTAAAAAAATGTCACTTTGAAAGGTTGATTGTTTTCGAAATTCTGTTTAAAATAAGCCCAGGGTGATGCCAATTTGTCTAGTTTTTAAGTAGATATTGCAAAAATAGTGTAATTTTGAATATTTTCTTAAATTTCCAATAACTTTCGAAATAGTCAACATTTTTCATTGTTCTTGGGCTCATTTTGAAGTTTTTTTACCGTATCACAACAGCTTACGAGTATGAATCGTAAAAAATTTCTTTTCGAATTGCAAGAACTTGAAGATGTAACAAAAAAGTTGGAAAAATTGAAATATTATTTGTAGCAACAAAAATATTTTTGTAAAATATATGAAACATATAATCATGAAGTTTCTATGTAATTTCCCCCGAAATATATATTTATTTAACTTTTATTCTGATTTGCTTACAGATAAGATGTTTTCAAATTTATCCAACTTTTCTATCACAACTTCAAGTTCTTGCGATTCGAAAAGAATTTTTTTACAAATTATACTAGTAAGCTGCTGTGATACGGTGAAAAAAAGGCTTCAAAATGAGCCCAAGAACATTGAAAAATGTTGACTATTTCGGAAGTAATTGAAAATTTAAGAAAACATTGAAATTTACACTATTTTTGCAATATTTACTTTAAAATAGACAAATTGGCTTCACCCTCGGCTTATATTAAACAGAATTTCGAAAACAATCAACCTTTTAAAGATAAATTTTTTTAGCTCCGGTATAATTAAAATTAAGAGAATTTATTCAGTCATAAAAAAGGAGATGGCCCAAAAGTTTTGCACGCCATTGTAATTGGAATTTTTACCAACTAGTTTAATTTTCAAATCAGAGAAGACCAATTTGTATCAAAACAGTTGAATTGTCAATCAAATAGGATGCCTTTTTTTAGAAAGTTTTTAAATTTTTAATGAGATAATAAAAATGTCAACCAAATAATAAAACTGATATCCAAAAAATATGAATCTTCAACCAAAAACGGTTGGATTTTCTTATCAGGCTTTATTAAAATACGTAAAAGAGCGTATCAGAGAAAAGTATGGTATTTTTGGTTATAGAATCGAAATTTTGGAAGTAGAAAATAATCAGAAAAAAGACATATTAGGTCCCTCTAAAGTAGAATTAATTTGGAATTTGTGATATGGCTCGTTTTTACAAGTTAGCAAGCGGCGTATTAAAAAAAAACATCATAATTTTGTTATTTTCACGTATAGTTTTTTTTTTAGTTTCTAGTTGTTAAACTATAATTTTTTTGCAGCTGAAATAAAAATCCTTTTTGGAACATCGGAGATCTTTCGACTGATAAAAATATATTACAAATAAACTTAAACATCTAAAGAAACAAAATCAGAAATTGAAGAGAATAGTGAACCAAAATCTACCTGACAAAAAAAATTAAAACACGAGCATTTCTCAATTCTGGTGTTTATCCATTTTTCAATATTTGATATTTTGAATTTATTCTAATTTAGCTCTATCAGTGTAGAAAGTGCTGAAGTGTTCAAAAGATTTTTTCAAAGCTAAATAAAAAAAAAATTTTAACACAAAAACTTAAAAAGTTTTTAATAATTAATGGAATCTGCTTTTAGTCCTCCCTTTTTTTTACCTAAAACTGAAATACTGAACTTTTGTGATCCCTGATTTAAATATATTATTACCTCCCAAATATGCCGCATAGAAAAGTCATCAGGTATATCCATTTCCTTAACAGGTCTGCCAATAAGAGGACCCAACTGAGCATATATTGGAACTGGACTTTTCGCATAAATTCCCAGTCCATGTTCCGAATTTGTAGACCTCAGTTGCAAACATTCCGGCAGAGATTCCCTAGCATATAGGGGTTTACTCTGGTCTATTTGTAATTGTTTCTCCTCGCTTTCTTCCTTGACCTTCAGCTTACAATGTTCGGAAGCCACTGATTCTTCATCAGAATCAAATCCATCATCCGTGAACTTTCCATAACCTTCGGACATCGGATCTTGGGAATTGATGGCTTTCACAACATCAAGATTATCCTGATACTTGACTAACCAATCTTCATATGTTATAGAATCACTGATAACATATTGTGGTGTGATTAAGGGACAAGCATCCTGCAAATGCCGACTGTTGCAGTCTTGACAGAGTTTTATAGTAATTGCTAATCGCTGAGGTTCCAAATTAGCATTTTCTAAAACTTGCTCATCCTGGATCATGTCAGCTGCGATACCAGGAAAATCAGTTGCAATTAAATCCAATTCTTTAGGCTCTTCTGTAACAACGATTCCATCCTGTGGCGCTTTACGAACATCATGATGTTTCTTGTTTTTGTGCTCACCCTGCACGTGTTTGTGTTTTCGTTTGCGATGTTTGTGCATTGCTTCTTCCCCAGGAGCTTCATTTGATTGGGTCATTGTGTTCTTCTCAGCTTGATTTTCGTGCTTTGCGCGCCTTTTCTTCCTCTTCAATTTCCGGTCGTCTGGCTCCTTTGAATCATCTTTCGATAAAGTTGAAACCGTTTCTGCATTTTCTTCGACACCGCCATACTGAAGAATATTCCTCTCCTCGTTATTTTGAGATTTAGAATCCAGGGGATAATTTAAAGTTTCTTCTAAACTATCGTTTTCTATATTTTTCGGTATCGTTTCTAAAGCTAAATTCTCCAAATCTCCATTTTGCGTAGCATTGTTCTGCTCTCGTTCATTCAACTCAAAATTATAATTCTTATTTTTTTCGTCTTCAAATGCACTCGTGTCCTCCACACTCTTGATAGGCAGATCATTTTCGCTACGTACATCTTTCACACATTCTACTTTATCTAAAACTTCAGTGGTGGCAGTACATTTCTTTTCACTCGCTTTGACTTTAGATTCTTGTAGAACTAAATTGGTTCGGCAGTCTGGATTCTTGGCCGCTACTTTCGTATCTACTGGCTCTTTATGAGTCTTCTGCTCATTTTTTAATGAATCTGAGTCATGTTGCTTGACTTTTAATTCGAGATCATCTGCAGTTTTAGGGTGTTTTCTCTTTTTACGTTTCTCTTTGTGATGTTTATCTTTACTTTTGTGATGCTTGGTTCTTAAACTACGTCTTACGTGTAGTTTAAACACATCATCTAAAACTACAGTTGGCTGGAGCGATTGTATCGTATCGATGGAAGGCACCTCGGGATCTGGAACCTCTGTTCCTTGTTTTCTTGGACTACGACGTAAGGGCTCCTCTTCTTCATCAACTAATGTACTTTCAGCTTTAGAAACATTGGAATCGTTTTCCTTGTCGTGATTGGCTTTCCACGAGTCAACTTCGTTGCACTTTCCATCTCGCCTTTAAAATAGAGAAGAAAATATTGCTGAAAAATTATTTTAAAACAATAAATTGATTGGTAATTATGTAATTTAGCGACTTTTCTTCTGTTTTTGTCCATTAGTTTTCATTTCTCTTGAATATCAAGATAAAGATAAAAGACTTGTAGCATATTCCACTGGTATGCACTAGTTCTTTACATGGTGTGAGAATTAAAAAAATTGTTGGTTATTGTGAAAGTTAAAAAAAAATCAAATATGATCCCTAAAAGATAAAAAAGAAATAATAGAGACATTATTTTCTACAAAATAATTTAATTTTCAACCAAAAGGTTAAACTAAAGATTTAAAATTTTTAAAAAACTTGACTTTTAATCCGAAAGATGAATTTTTAAAGGAAAAGTTAGTTTCCAATCAAGAACAGTTGAATTTAAAACCAAACAAAATTAATTTTTAACCAAGCAGTTGCATTTACAACCAAAAAGTTGAATTTCGAACGAAATTATTGAATTGACAAGAACACTATTGTCCAGGAAACAGTTGAATTTGCAATTCAATTGGGAATAGTTAAACTGCGATACGCCACCTGGTGAAAAAATCCGAACTAGAAAGAATAGGTATAATTTTAAAGATGCAGTTTACTTTGTGCATAAAAGTGTTTTAACGATTTTTGTTGTGGAGTTTAAAGTGTTTATTGGATATTAAAAACAAGTCTTTATCGGAAACAATGGGATGTAGATGGAATTTACATTTTATAAGATAAAAAAAAATTTTACAGAAATATTTTTCTAAAAAAAAAAAAAAACTATTGTTCAATTCATTGTGATTTTTAAAATATTATAAACTTAAATGAATTTAGTTTGTAAAAAAATGAACTTGAAGTAAATTTTCATTAATTTATACATGAAATATTTACTATTTAAAAACTGATAGACCATGGACTAATTTAAAACAAAAGATAGATTTTGACAGATTTCAAACAAAAAATTTAAAAGCTTTTTAAGAATTCTGAATGGTTTCTAAAGATTAAAAAATATTTTCTGTGAAAATTTAAAATTATTTTTATTTTGAAAAGATCATTTTGAATGATTATTCAGAAAGATTTAGAAAGATTACAAAATTATCAAAAATTAATGTGGAAGATTTTAAGGAAATTTGTTTTAGTTTGGCAGAATTTAAAAAAAAATGTAGAAAAAACTGGATTCATTTGAAAGGGTGTTTAAAAGTACCGAAATAATGTCAAAAATAATAAAAAATTAAAAAGAAAAAATGTAAACAACATGCAGATGTTTCAAGATTTTCGAACAAGATTTGGAAGCATTTTCAGGATTTTTTAACCATTTAAAATATAAGAAATTTAACTTTTAATTTAGGAAGTGTTGAGTTTATTAAAAAAAATGTAATTGTTCAATTTTTAATGTTTCTAGCTTAAAATTGCTTTAAATGCTATAATTTTGAAAAAATTTAATTCCTTAATTGATTCTTCAATTTAGACTTTAGAACATTGGAAATGTTAAAGTGGACTTATATTTTTAGAACTGAATCTGAATCTTTGAACTCTACAATTTATAAAGGTTAAAAAATTCATTTTGCAATTTAACTGCATTTAGTTAAAAATTGTTCAGTTTAAGAGTGTTAGTAGCTTCCATTTTATACGTGTAAATTATTCAGCATTTGAATCATAATTAAATACAAAATTATTGAATAAAAAAACTTTTAAGCTCCAATTTCAAAAGTTGGAAATTCAAGAGTTCCACTTTGAGTGCTTTCATTTTCAGCTTAGTTTTGATTAACTCAAATGGAAAAATTGTCAGCTTTAGAGTTCGATTTTTTAAATTTCATTGACCATGGAAAATGTTTGCGTACCGGGAAAAACCCGGGAATTTATTTCTTAGATCAAAACGGCCACCTTAAATCGTCTATTATTCGTATTCTTCGCATACTCTAGATAAAATTTGTCGCTAAATACATTAATTAAAGTGTATTTAATCTTAAGTTCATTGAAACTTACACGAAATAGTGAAAGAATTGTTGTTTTTTTGTTTAAACCTATTTGACAAAAATGTATTTTTTCACTGTATAAGATAGAAATTCTATCTAAAACTATTTGTTTTTAGTATTTAATCATTGTTTTATACTTCACAAAACTATCGTAAAAACACTTTTATGCACAAATTAAATTTCATTTTTAAAAATGTACCTACTCTTTCTAGTTCCAGTTTTCGACGCCAGGTGGCGAAAGAGTAGGCCACCATACCCAATAGGATAAAATTTCTATAAAAAAATGACATATGTTAAACAAAAAAGTTGGAGTTTCGACGAAAAAAATATTAATTTTCAACTGAATAGTATAATTTTCAACCAAAAGAGACGATTTCTGAACCAAAAATATAATAAGAGACTTTCCGCCTGAATAACATTAACTTTCAAGAAACAAATTTAGTTTTACTACCAAAAGATGAATTTTTAATCCAAAAGGGCGAATTTTCTAACGAGAAAACTGAATTTTAATGCAAAAAATATGATTTTTCTACCAAATAAGGTTCGCTAACTAGTTGAATTTTCAATAAAAAAGAAAGAATCATTTTCAACCAAATAGTAGAATTTTTAAACAAAGTAGATAATGTTTCAACCAAAAAGATGAAATTTTCTTCCAAAAAGTCTAATTTTCTATCCATGACGAATGTTCGAGATAACAGTTGAATTTTAAACCGAAAAAGAAGACTCTTTAAAAAAATAGTTGAGTTTTTAACCACATAGTACAGTTTTTAACTAAACGAGATGATTTTTGAAATAAAAATATTGTAGTAGACTTTTCAATTAAAAAGAATTAAGTTTCGGCCAAAAAAAGATTATTTTTCTACTAAAAGATGAACTTTCAACAAAATAATAAAAATTTTAACCAAAAAAGAGAAATTCTCAACGAAAAATATAATAGTAGACTTTCTAATGGAAAATAATTAACTTTAAATGAAAAAGATGACTTTTATATAAAAAAAAGATCAAGTTTCAATTCAAAAGGACGAATTTTCTATATAAAAGACGAAAGTTCAAGAAAACGTTACATTGTTGATGAGATCAATTCTCAACAAAAATTATAATAGTAGACTTTTCGATTAAAAAGAATGAAATTTTGACCAAAAAGATGACTTTTCTACCAAAAGATGAATTTTCAATCCTAAAGGACGAGTTTTCTATTTAGAAAGATGCATGTTCAAGAAATCAGTTGAATTTGCAACCAAACAAGATGAATTTTCATCTAAAAGAGATGATTTCCCAATCAAAAAATGAATTTTTACTCTAAGAAGAGGAATCGTCAACTAAACTGTTAAATTTTTGACTAACAAAGATGAATTTTCAACAAAATAGTAAATATTTTTACCAAAAAAGACGAATCTTCAAGAAAAAGTGAAATTTTCGATATAAAAGAATTCTTAACCTACTAAGAGATGAATTTTTAAAACAAATAGTAAAATTTTAAAACAAAAAAGACAAATTTTTAAGAAAACAGTTGAATTTGTAAAAAAGAAATATGAATTTTCATCCCAAAAATATGATTTTTCGACCAAACAAAAATTAATTTTCAATCCAAAAAACAAATTCTCAATATAACACCCGAATTTTCAAGCAACTAGTAGAAATTTTAACCAGAAGATACGAATTTTGAAAGTAAAATATAATAGTAGACTTCTTATTTAAAAAGAATTAACTTTCAACAACAAAAACTGAATTTTCTTTTCAGAAAAACAAATGTTCAAGAAAACCGTTGAACTGTCAACCAAGAAAGTTCAATTTTCATTTTAAAAAAAGATTAATTATTTTTACTAAAAGTTGAATTTTCACTCAAATAGTATAATTTTCAATTCAAACAGAAGAATTTTGAACCAAAAATATGGATTTTCTTCCAAAAAAACATGACTTTTTTATTAAAAGTTGAATTTTCACCCAAATAGTAGAATTTTCAATTAAAAAAGACGAGTTTTCAACAGAACAGTTGAATTTTCGACTAAAACATATGAATTTTTAACCGAATAGTAGAACTTTTAAACAAAATAGAAAAATTGTCAGAAAAAATATAATAATAGATTTTTCAATTAACAATAATTAGCTTTGAACCGAAAAGTTAATTTTACTATTAAAAGAGAATGTTCGAATCAAATAGAAGAATTTAAAAAAAATTTCAAGAAAGTGATTAAATTGTCGATAAAAAAAGCTGAATTTTCATAAACAAAAGCTGAATTTACTACCAAAAGATCAATTTTCGATCAAGAAAGATGAATTTTCATTTTAAAAAAAAGAATATTTTTCTACTAAAAGATGGATTTTTAACCAAAAAGACATTTTCAATAAAAAAAACACGGATACACGACAAAATGTTTCAATTTTCAACACAAAACATTAATTTTCAATCTAAAAATACTAATTTTCCCATCGGAAAGAATATTTTTCAAGAAAACCATTCAATTTGAAACCTAGAAAGATGAAATTTTATAGAAAAAATATTAATTTTCTACTCAAAGATGTATTTTAACCTAATAGAAGAATTTTCAATCCAAACAGACAAATATTCTACAGAACAGTTAAATTTTCAACCAATGACGAGAATTTTGCAGCAAAATAGTTGAGTTTTTAACTAAAAAAGAAATATGTTCAAGAAGTATTGAATTGCCGATAAAAAAGATAATTTTTCATTAAAGAAAGATAACTTTTCGATGAAAGGATGAATTTTTAATAAAAAAAAGACGAATGCTAAACAAAACACTTGAATAAATATATTAATTTTTAAGCAAAAAGTAGAATTTTTTACCAAAAAATACAAATTGTGAACAAAAAATATAATATTAGACTTTTCAAATAAAAAAAACATTTTCAGCCAAAAAGCTAAACTTTTAAACAAAAAGTAGACTGTTTAACCAGAAGAGATGATTTCCGCACAAAAAATATTTTCAATCAAGCAAGATGAATTTTCAATCAAATAAAAGAATTAAAAAAAATACGAATGTTCAAGAAAGTAGTTGAATTACCGATAAAAAAGCTGAATTTGAATTTTTTTCTAATATGACTTTTCGATCGAAAGATGAATTTTCGATACAAAAATAAGAATATTCAACAAAAACTTTAATTATTCGACCAAAAAAGATCACTTTTCAACCAAATAGTAGTAGACGTTTAAACGAAACGAGACGAATTCTGAAAAAAATATTTGTAAACAATTAAGCTGAATTTTCAATACAAAAAGACGAATGTGCAACAAAACCGTTCAATTTTCGACTAAAAAAAAAGTTCAATCCAAATAGTAGTGGAATTTTTAACCAAAATAGATGATTTCTGAAAAAAATATAATAGTAAACTTTTCAATTAAAAATAATTAACCTTTAACTAAAAAAAGATTACTTTTCTACCAAAAGATGAATTTTTGAACAAACAAGATGAATATTCAATCAGATAATAGAATTTTTAACGAAAAAAGACGAATGTTTAAGAAAGTAGTTCAATTGTCGATAAAAAATATAATTTTGACCAAAAACGCTAATTCTTCGACTAAACGAGGAATTTTCAATCCAAAATCATTGAATTTTCGACTAAAGAAAAATTTTCAGTCAAATAGTAAAATTTTTAACCAAAATGGATGATTTCTGAACTCAAAATATAATAGTGGAATTTTGAATGAAAAATAATGAACTTTCAACCAAAAGAAGATTGCTTTTTATATTAAAATATGAATTTCGAACAAAAAAGATGAATTTGTAACCAAATGGTAGAATTTTTAACCGAAAGTGATGGTTTCTGAACTAAAAATATTATACAAGACTTTTCAATTAAAAATCATGAACTTACAACCAAAATAGCTTACCGTTGCCTTTTCAACAACAAAAAAACGAATTTTTAACCAAATCGAAGTTTTAACAAAATTTGATGGTTTTGGAACTAAAAATAAAATAATAGACTTTTCAATTAAAAATATTCAACTTTTAATCAAAAAATATTACTTTTCAATTAAAATATTTATTTTCAACCAAACAGTAGAAATTTTAACAAAAATAGATGATTTCTGGAGAAAAAATCTAATGGAAAACAAGGGAAAAAAGTAAGTTAATTGACAACAGGGGAAAAAGAGGGATTTTTTTGAAAGGGGAGAAAAAGTGTGAAGTCTGAATCGAATATAAGACATTTCTTTATCTTGTTTTAAATCATTCTTTCTAATCTTTTCAGGCTTTAACAATAACAATTTTTTTTTCAATTCTTACATTGCCTGAAGAACCACTGTAACCAGTGGAGCATGCTACTACTTTATTAAATATAACAATAATTGCACTTTTTTAAGTTTGACATGCGTACATCATGTAATAAGAATAAAATAGTTTTAAAAAACGGATGTAAACACCACATGATCAGAATCTGTAATAAAATTAGTTAAATTCGTGAACATGTCATCCCACGAGAAAATATCATCTCTTTTTTACACCCTCAACCCCTGATGAAGGCTATAATAAACCGCAAGATGGCGAATTGTTCTCAAAACACTTTGCGACAATACGAGTGCAGTATATGGAGGGGGACTCCCGGCTAAGTGACAGCTGCCCCATGTGGCTAAGTTAGCTACAGTTAGCTAATCCCTCAATGAAAACAAGCAAAAAACCCTCAAAAATACCTTACGATAGAGTCGGCCAAATCTAGCAAATATACAGCCAGCTCTTCATCCGTCAATAATCCCAAACGCTTCCTGAGCGAAAGCCATCGCCTACCATTCGAAACACCGATATGAACACTCCGAAAGTGCTTGGATTTAATATCCGATTTTGTTGAATCACCCTTGCTGTGTCTTTTCGCGATTCCTGAGTCTTTCACATGCTTCGTGCCCTTTTTCGGCATCACTACATCTCGTTGATCGCCGGTATTAAAGCGGCGAAATCAAACGAACCGAAGGACGCGCACTGATAAATACGATATCCTCTTTATGTTCACCGCCCACTCCGCCTCTAACACCTTGCCTTTGCCAAACCAGCTTCCAAAATCGCATGCGCAGTAGTGCGTAAAACCTATAATCAGCCCAAGATTCCCAAATTAAGTAATTAGGAGTAATTACTCTATGTTTGATTATCTAGGCAAAATATTTTTCTAAATATTTCAAGTTTTTTACTATTATAATTTGTATTGGTTCATTTATGATTTTGAATTGCGCGGGCAAATTGCAAACAATGAGATTTTGACGTCTGCTCCGCGGTCTCTACATTTTTACAGATTTCATATATTTTATAACATTTTATTTATCGATCCTATATTTACATCTGCATTTAATTAAATTTCTTTCTATGACTATATGTCACTGTGTGCAGTGGGCTGTGTATTTTTATGGCAAAAATGCAAGGCGATCATGCGTATTCGTGTCTTTTGAAGTTGGCTACAAAGAAGCGCTAGGACCTAGGTGGCGCTAGTTGTACTAGTATAAGTAGCACGAAAATTCAAAATGAATGAATAAAAAAGTGGTAATTTTTGTGTACAAATTAATAACAAAAGTTGCTATATTAAATTACTTATCAAACGCTCTAAAATTTTAATATTTCATGTAATAATGTTTCATTTTCAATCAAATGCAAGAAATCTTAATCAATAATTGAATCTTCAACAAAGAGATGAATTTTATACAAAAAGGGGCCGTTAAAAAAATAAGTAAAGCTTTTTTCTGATACGTTGTACACTCCCCCTGACTCCTAAATGCATCGTGTATTTTTTTAATTGCCCATAAGATTTAATATTCTACCCAAAAAAACACGAATTTTTAACCAAAGAGCTCAATTTTCAAGCAAAAAATAAATTTTTAATAAAGTAATTCAAATTTCCACCAAGGAAATTTTTATTTAAAATTAAAAACAGTCTAATTTAACCACAAAGGAATTTTCAAAAAACGTATTTAACCAAAGCAGATTATTTATCAGCAAAATACTTGCATTTCGAAAAGAAAAATTTCTACGCGGAGAGAAGTTTCAAGAGATTAATTCACGGAACTGCTCCTGGATATTATTCACGCTTTGGCGCAAGAACTAAGATCTCGGAACCCTTGCTTTTATATCAATGGCCGTTGCTTTAAAAGCATGGGTTCCAAGATCTTAGTTCATACGGGAAAGCCTGAATAAAGTCAAGAAGCAATCCCGTGAATTAATTAATATTTTGAAATTTCTCTCTGTGTACCAAAACAGAAAAATTATTAAACTAAAAGACTATTTTTCGACAAAAGTTTCTAACTTTCAACTCAGAAATAAATTTTTTTTTAAATTGTTAACAAAGTAGTTCATTTTTTTCTTTCTTGGCCGAAAAATTGTTTCTGATTAAAAATGTAATGATTTTGTGGGATATTCCATTTAGTCATAGAATTTTCTTTCTTTCCTGAAAAAAGTTTAGGTTGAAAAGTCAACTCTTTTTTTTATTCGTCTTTTTTGGTCAAAGTAAACTGTTTTTTAGTAAAAATAAAAATCTTGTTTGGTTGATATATCATCTATCACATTTTTCATTGAGAATTCATCTTTTATGTTTGAAAATTAAACTAATTAAATTAAATTAATTAATAAATAATAATAATAATTTATTGTCTTATTCAATAATAATAATGAATTTAATTAATTAACTGTTTTCTCAAAAATTTATGTAAATTGTTGAAATAATGTCTTTTATGTTATTATTTGTTTATGGTTTAATTTTTTTGTAATACAACAATTTTGGTAGAAAATCTACCTATTTGATTGAAAATTCAAATATTCGATTAAAGATTCACTTTTTTGATTAAAATTTATATTTCCAGGTTAAAAATTTTTTATGATTTTTAGAAAATTCGTCTTTTTGGCATGAATCTCCAACAATTTTATTGCAATTTTGCATGTTTCTTGACTAAAAAATATTTATTGGCGTATCAACTATTACATTTTTCGTTGAATATTCATCTTATTATGATCAAAAGTTTATTTTATTGATTGAAGATTCATTTAGCAGCTGACAATGTGACTCTTTTGTTGATAATTAATTTTTTTTTGCTTAAAAATTCATCCCTTTTCTAATCAATTTTAACCTATTTGACAGTTCGTCTTTTGCTTGAAAATTTAAATATTTGTTGAAAATTCAACTTTCTGGTTTGTCAATGTACCCGCTTTGGTAGAAATTCATTCTTTTGTTTTGTTTGAAGAGTCATTATTTTAGTGGGAAATTCATTTCGTTTTCAAATAAACAAATAAATGAATAGGAAACAAATACTCAAATTTTGAGGACATTTTTTTGGAAAAATTCTTTCAGTAGACAATAAAGTTATTTTTTAAAATTTTTATCTGCTATATCATCAGAGATTGTACCTTACCGACAGTAGATCAACCCTCCAAACCATGAAGGCAGAAAATCTACACATATCGATCAAGTTAAGAATCTTCAATAACAGAAAATGCTTAACGTCTTAATAATGATGAAATTCAGATCTACCCTAAATAACTGAGCAGTAACTAACATATTAATTTATTTTTCATGTCGAACGACTGACACTGTTACTTTTTTTGGAGAAACTCCACATTTCCACCATGAATCGGCATAAAAAAACATGTTTTCTTTTGTCTAATTTAAATTTTCGCGGAACTTTAACTACAGCACTTAGCGATATCTAGCGACTGCTAAGCTCCCTACACGCCATACGTGTTTCTGCCATATTTCTACATGTCCAATAGAGTCTATGGCTCATCTTGGGTTGTAACCTCAACCTCTCCTTGCTCTCATCACCCTTGTAATTAGTTTTTCTACCTCGTTTCTAATATTTTGTGCAGTGTACAAAAATGTCACGCCGAGCACTAAAAGCAATAAATTGGGCTGCCCTTGCAGAGAGGATTCCCGAAAGTGAGAAGAATGTGCTAGCAGCATTCAAAACTAAATCGGATCTGTACCTTCGAAAGTTCGTATTATCACACATTTCATAAGTTATATAATATTACTGTTTTTTTAACATTTAAATGTTGAGAATAATTATTATCATATAAAAATATCTCTCCCAGGTAAATTACTTAATCATTTGATTTGAGTAAAGATCCTGCCGATTTTCGAATTGTTCCAAAATAAAAAAAAGTTCATGTGTAGGATGTGCCCAAGTCTTGCAAAAAAAAATCATTGAAAAGTGGAATTTTGAAACCATTGTTGCGAATTAGAATTCAGGACACGATCTCGAAAATGAGATCCAATACTTTTTCATGAAATATTTTCTACTTTTCATTCAAATCAATCAAATTTGAACCTCATTAAAAAGGATTCTTAAAACACCTGACAATTGAAAATAGCGTGACCAGACATCCTGACTTATTCCGATTTTCGATCGCTGTCTTGATTTTCTGTTTTTTGTGCTAATGCCCTGATGTTTCATGCTCGAAAACGATATTCACGATTTTTATTGTGCGGACCTAAATTTTGTTCACAATTACTGATGCGCAGGCTCATTGTCACTGTTCGATTAAATTTTAAAGACTTGACATGTATGAAATTTTACTTTTATTTAAAAAGGAAAGCGAACATCGAATTGCGTAAAGAAATTGGAAGTTCTGAAAAGTATTTGAAATATTTAACATACTGTACAGGTTATACTAAATTGTTTAAATAAAAGAATTGACCTCGACAAATTTATTTTTATAAATTATAAACTTTTGTAAAATTCTTTTTTTTGCATGGAAATTCCATGCCTTTTTATGTTGACTGAAAAATTTTTCTTGCTTAAAATTTCGCCTTTTTGTTTTAAAAATTCATCTTTTGTAGAAATTTAATTTTTTTTACTAAAAGTGCAACTGCTTGGTTGGAAACTAACCGTTTTTGTTCGAGGATTTCGAGCTGTTTTTGGTTTTAAATAAAAAAATTTTTTAGTTGAAATATCAATTATTACATTTTTCGTTGAAAATTCAACTGTATAGTTGAAAATCGAACTAATTTGTTAAAAACTCTTTTTTTTGTTGATATTCATTATTTTATTTCAAAAACCTTTTTTTTAATTAACCTATTTTGTTAAAAATTATTTTGTAATTGGTTGAAAATTTACATATATTGTTGAAAAATTTCTGTTTTTTGTTGTTAAACAATAATCTTTTAAATCGAAAATATAGTTACTCCATTTTTGGTGTAAAACTTCCCTTTTTAGTCGCAAATTAATGGTTTTGTTCCAAAATTCAACTGCTTGGTTTAAAATTAATTTTATTTCTTAAAAATTAAATCCTATGTTCGAAAATTAATTTCTGCAGTTAAAAATTGAACTCTTTTGTTGAAAATTGTGTTATTTTTTTATAAAAGTTAATGTTTTAACTGAAAATCTATTTTATTTTTGGTTGAAAATTAATCTTTGTTGTTAAAAATTAATCTTTGTTGTTAAAAATTAATCTTTTCGGTCGAAAATTCAACTATTTGGTTCGAAATTCTTATATCTTCTTATATCTTATTTATTTGCAAATTCAATTATTTGGTTAAAAACTCATGCATTCTGTTGAAACTTTGTTGTTTTTGATAGAAAATTAATTTTTATGGTTGAAAAATCATTTTTTTTAGAAAATCAAACTATTAGTTTCAAAATTAATTTCTTAAGTTGAAATTCCTTTTTCTCTCTTTTTTTTTAAATTAATTCTTCTAACTGAAAAGTTAACCAGTCATTGTTTGATTGAAAGTTTTATCTTCTTTAGTTCAAAATTAAAGTATTTTGTTGAAAATGTATGCATTTTGTGCAAAATTCGTCTTTTGGGTAAAAAGTGAATCTTTATGGTTGAAAATTAATTTTTTTAATAGAAAATTCGACCATTTTTTTATTGAAGATTCATCCTTTTACTTGGAAATTCATTTTTTTATATAAAATATAATCTTTTCTAACTAAAAATTTAACTACTCCGTTTTTTATTGTACTTTTATCTTCTCTAGTTGAAAATTCATCCATTTTTTGGAAAATTCGTCTGTTTGATAAAAAATTAATTTATTTTCTTAGAAAGTTCAACTATTTGGTTAAAAATGAAGATTCCGCCTTTTCACTGAAAATTCATTTTTTTGTCGAAAATCTATCTATTTTGTTGAAAATTAATTCCTTTGGTTAAAATATAATCTTTTCTAACTAAAAGTTATTAAATTATGTTCTTTAGTTGAATATTTATTCATTCTGTAGAAAATTCGTCTTTTAGATAAAAAATTATCTTTATAGTTGAAAATTCATCCTTTTGTTAGAGAATTCGACTGGTTGGTTCAAAATCCATTTGTTTTTAATTGAAGAGTGATAATTAAAAATAATTTTTTTTTAACTGAAAATGTATCTACTCCGTGTTGTTTGAAAGTTTATCTTTTTCAGTTGCAAATTCATGCATGTGTTGCAAATTTGTCTTTTTTGTAGAAAATTAATCTTAATGGTTGAAAATTTATCTTTTTGGTAGAAAATTTAACCATTTAGTTGAAAATTTTTTTATTTTTTTTTCGTTGAAAACTTATTCTTTTAACCGCAAATTTAACTACTCCACATTTTATTGAAAGTTTTTCTTCTTTAGTGTAAAATTTAAGCATATATTTGGTTAAAAATTTACGAGTTTTGTAGAAAATCCTTTTTTTTTGGTAGAAAATGAATCTTTATGGCTAAAAATGTATCTTTTTGATAGAAAATTCAATCATTTGGTTTCAAATTATTATTCTTTTTTTAAATTGAAGATTCATCCTTTTAGTTGGAAATTAATTTGTCTGTTGAAAATTTAACTATTTTGTTTAAAATTCTTCTCTGAGGTTAAAAATTAATCTCTTTCAACGGGAAATTTATTCCTCCATGTTTGATTGAAAGTTTATCTTTGTTAGTTGAAAATTCATGCATTTTGTGGAAAAATCGTCTTTTTGAATAAAATTTTCATCTTGATGATCGAAAATTCATCTTTTTGATAGAGAATTCGACTGTTTGGTTCAAAATCCAATTTTTTAAATTGAAGGTTTATAACTATAGTTGAAAATTGCTCTTTTTTCACTGAAAATTTAACTACTCCGTGTTTAATTGAAGGCTTATTATCTTTAATTAAAAATTTAACTATTTTGTTAAGAAATCGTTTTTTTATGGTCAAAATTTAATTTTTTTACTTGAAATATATCTATTTCCTTTTCGGTTAAAAGTCCGTCTTCTTTAGTTAAAAATTCATTTTTTTGTAAGATTCATCATTTTAGTTGAAATTTAATTTCTTTGGTTAATAATTTAACTATTTTGTTGAAAACATATGTATTTTGTAAACAATTTATATTTATGTTGAAAATAAATCGTATTGGTTAACAAATTTATCTCTTTGGTTGAATATTAATTTCTTTGGTTGAAAATTTAACCTGAAAGAAAATTTTCTAACGCTTAGGGAAAGTGAAATGAAACTTGGGGTATTTTTACAGGTGCATTTACCTTACAATTTTACTTTATATTATTTGAATAAGAAAAATCATGGACCTCTGTGTACATATTTAGTTAAAAAAATCATTTTTTGTTACTAAATAAGTGGTATTGTATAGAAAAATGTGTATATTTCTATCAAAACCATTACATTCACACCTAAAATAATGCGTGAGTTCATGTTAAAAATTAAGGCTTTTAATTCCGTGAAAATTTCCTGCAAAATTTTTTCATTGGCAGTTTATTTTTTTATTGTTAAATATATCATGAATGATTTTTAAAAAACACATATAGCGAAATTGTACCGTCAAGTAGAAGGTTCAAGCAAGAACCATGAATTTTTTCAGATTCTTAGGAACACGTTTTCGATTTTTTTAAAGCGCCAGGTCGATTTGAACCCCCCCCCCTCCCTTGGGGTAAAGTGGTGAAAAAAAGGCCTGGGGTTAACGGGTTAATTTTAATTTTATTAGATTTGAGTGCAATTAGAGGTCGAAGTAGGTGAAAAAAGGGATAATTTCTGATTTTTCAATCAAGTCATCTGGTCACCCTAATTGAAAAAGAAACAGAAATGTGCAGCATTGTTTCTTACCTGAAAAATACGGTATTTTAAGTCCAATACTAATAATGTGAATTATTTTACTTGCAGGGTCCAAGAAAATCCAGAAACTGCTCCCAAAATTGATTGGACCCACTATAAGAAAGTTATTTCTGTTCCGGGAATGGTTGATTCATTCCAAAAACAGTATGAATCACTCCAGATTCCCTATCCCGCTGATAATTATACTGCAACAGTAGAAGCCCAAGAAAAGGAGGCGGTAAGATAAATATTATAGAATAATTAAAATAAAATTAGAATGCTCTATTAACAGTCTAATGTAATTTCAATTAATTAGTCTACTCAGTTCTCCAAAAATTAAAAAAAGTTTTTTTTTAAGTTGAAAATTTAAAAAAATATTTAAAAAAAGGTCCCTAAAGTACCCTATCTTCAAAATATGGTACCCTATTTTCAACCGATAATGGAACTTAAAAAATTATCACAAGATCAAAGCTTCCAAGATTCAGGGATTTTGAGAAAAAATGCCAAAAATCAGGAATTTTTTGTGAGAAGTAAGTAAAAAATAATTCTTGTCTTGTATTCTTTTGAAATATTTTAGGGTATTTTTAAAGATTTCCAGAAATTTGTAATTGATTCTAATAATTTAAAGAAATTTTTAGGATTATGGGGTAAATTTAAAACTTTTAAGGCATTTTCAAGAGCTTTTAATTTGAAATATTTTACGATATTTTAACAGATTCCGAACAATTTTTTATGAATTTCGTTTATTTAAGGGATTTCAATGCGTTTGAATTTTTTTCAGGAAATATAATCATAGAATTTCACGCAATTTTATCATTTTTAGAGGATTTCAAGGAATTTGTATACGAGAAGTAAGATATTTGGTAGGGTTTCAAACATTTAAAGCGATTCGAAATTTTTTTTTAAATTTATCCTGCGTTCTTATTAATTTATTCTGCATTCTTTCAATTTCTTTAGAATTCTTCTTAATTTTTTTAATTTGCTCGAATTCTTCTCAGTTTACTTAATTCAACTTAATTCAATGGATTTTTTCTTTAATTTTTAGAAGTTTTTATTTGATTGATCCTGTGAAACAACGGATAAAATAAACAAAGGATTTGATACATTTTGAGGTATTTTTTTTCTAATTCCTTGTCATTTTTAAAAGCTTTACAAGATTTTAAGATATTTTAAAAGGTTCCAATGGAATTGATAAGATTTCCATGGATTTGAATGATTTTAACGGATTTTAAAAGCACTCAAGGTATTTTAAAAAAATTTTCAAGAAGTATTATCAGATATTATGTAATTTGACGGGATTTTATAATATTTTAATGGATTTCAAAGAATTTATCAACAAGAAGTAAGGGATTTCGAAGTATTTCAAATGTTTCAAGCAAATTTAAATTATTTTTTTGCAAATATCTTCAAAATTTGCCCTGAATTCTTATTATTTTATCCTGAATTCCTTTTAGTTCTTCTGAATTCACTAAATTCTACTCAATAAATACTTTTTTTTTAATTTTCTTTAATTCATTTTGAAATCTTCAAAACTCACCTTAAGTTCTTTGGCATTTCATTAAATGCTTCTTAATTTTTTTAAAGTGATTTCAAAATTCAATTTAATGAATTTTTTGATATTTTGAATTGTTTTTAATTCTCTTGATTATTTTTTAGTTCGTCTTTATTTTTTAAGAATCTCATCGAATTCCTCTCAGTTGCCTTACATTAATTTTCTACATTAATAATTTGACGTTTTAATAATATTTCTACATTTCTAAATTAATTAAATTAATTTTAAAATCATTTACAATCAAATTTTATTGTAATCATTGCAATTTTTTCAATTTATTTAAATTTAATTCGAATTTTTTTTTGTCATTAGTCACTTTTTTATAAGACATTAGAAGGGTTTAAAAGATATGAGGAGATTTTGAATTATTTCTTGGAATTCATCCTGAATTCTTATTAATTCACCCTGCATTCTTTGAAATTTTTTTGAATTCTCTCGAGTTTGTTCTAATTCACTTGAATTCTTCGAGGTTTACTCAATTCTACTTCATTCAATGTACTATTTTTTAATTTTTTTAAAACTTTTATTTAATTGATTCTAAATTTTTTTAACATCACCTTCAATTCTTAGGCATATCAAATTATTTTGAATTCCTTTTAACTCTTCTAAGATCATTTAAGACTTACTGAATTCCATTCAATGAAGTTTTTTTCATATTTTGTATTGTGTTCAATTCATTTGATTTTTTTATGCAACTTGAATTTCTTCGAATTCTTCTCGTTTACCTTAAATTTTTCTAAATTCATTCCAATCTTAGGGAAATGAATGGATTTTTTTATTTAAACAATTTTGTCCAAGCTTAAAAAAAATTGTTTTCAATTTAATTTGAATTGGTTTGTAGTTATTAGTCAATTTTTTTATAAGCAATTAGTAGAGTTTCAAAGATTTGAAGAGATTTGAAATTTATTTTGGAATTCACTCTGAATTCTTTTTAATTCTTTGGAATTCTCTTGGATTTTTTTAATTCACTTGAATTCTTCCAAATTTCCTCAATTCTACTTAATTCAGTGGATTAAATTTTTTTTAGTTTCTCTTTAATGGAGCCCGATGTCTTTTACCTCACCTTGAATTCTTATGCATTTTTTCAAATTCTTTTAAATTCTCTTAAATTTTTCTAAGCTTATTGCAACGTTACTCAATTCAATTACGTTTTTTCACACTCTTATTTTGTCATTAATTCAGTTAATTTTTTTTAATTCACCTTGAGTTTTTATTAAATTCATCGAATTCTTCTCATTTACCTTAAATTTTTCTAAATTCATTCCAATTTTAGGGAAATGAATGGATTTTTTTTTATTTAAACAATTTTGTCGAAGCTTAAAAAAAATTGTTTTCAATTTAATTTGAATTGGTTTTTAGTAATTAGTCAATTTTTTTATAAGCAATTAGTAGAGTTTCCAAGATTTGAAGAGATTTGAAATTTATTTTGGAATTCACTCTGAATTCTTTTTAATTTTTTGGAATTCTCTTGGATTTTTTTATTCACTTGAATTCTTCCAAATTTTCTCAATTCTACTTAATTCAGTGGATTAAAATTTTTTTTAAGTTTTTATTTAATGGAGCTAGAAATATTTTAACCTCATCTTGAATTCTAAGGCATTTCTTCAAAT
Organism: Belonocnema kinseyi; assembly: GCF_010883055.1. Lineage (NCBI taxonomy): Eukaryota > Metazoa > Arthropoda > Insecta > Hymenoptera > Cynipidae > Belonocnema > Belonocnema kinseyi. The sequence goes on along the minus strand of NC_046660.1, from coordinate 35,910,256 downwards.
TCTTTTAAATTCTCTTGAATTTTTCTAAGCTTATTACAACGTTACTCAATTCAATTAAGTTTTTTTCATACTCTTATTTTGTAATTAATTCATTTGATTTTTTTAAATTCACCTTGAGTTTTTATTAATTTTATCGAACTCTTCTCATTTACCTTAAGGGCATGTGACACAGCTAAATACCTATATTACCGACCTCACTTTTTCGGTTCACTGAATTTTTTTTTGAACCTAAGAACTTTTTTTGTAAATAAAAT